>NC_051236.1:5310000-5417500 GCF_015220715.1 Pygocentrus nattereri | reverse complement strand
ACCATCTCTCCCTTCACCTCTCTCCCTCCACTTCTCTCTCTCCACCTCTCTCTCCATCTCTCTCTCCCCACCTCTCCCTCCATCTCTCTCACCATCTCTCTCACCATATCTCACCATCTCTCCCTTCATCTCTCTCCCTCCACTTCTCTCCCTCCACATCTCTCCCTCCACCTCTCTCTCCATCTCTCTCTCCCTCCATCTCTCCCTCTATCTCCCTCTCCATCTCTCCCTCCACCTCTTTCCCTCTATCTCTCCCTCCATCTCTCCCTCCACCTCTCTCACCATCTCTCCCTCCATCTCTTTCTCTCTCTCACCATCTCTCTCCCTCCATCTCTCTCTCGCTCTCCATCTCTCCCTTCATTTCTCTCCCTCCATATCTCCCTCCACCTCTCTCACCATCTCTCCCTCCATCCCTCTCACCATCTCTCCCTCCATCTCACTCACCATCTCTCCCACCATTTCTCTCCCTCCACATCTCTCCCTCCACCTCTCTCTCCATCTCTCCCTCCATGTCTCTCACGAACTCTCTTTCCCTCCATCTCTCTCTCCCTCCATCTCTCCCTCCATCTCTCCTTCCACCACTTTCCCTCTATCACTCCCTCCATCTCTCTCTCTCTCCATCTCTCCCTCCACCTCTCTCCCTCCATCTCTCCCTCCATCTCTCCCTTCACCTCTCTCCCTCCATCTCTCTCACCTCTTTCCCTCTATCTCTCTCTCAATCTCTCCCTCCATCTCTCTCTCCTTCCATCTCTCCCTCCACCTCTCTCCCTCCATCTCTCTCTCTCTCTCCATCTCTCCCTCCATGTCTCTCACCATCTCTCCCTCCATCTCTCTCACCATCTCTCTCTCCTTCTCTCCCTCCATCTCTCCCTCCAGCTCTCTCCCTCTCCAACTCTCTCCCTTCATCTCTCTCCATCTCTCCCTCCATGTCTCTCACCATCTCTCCCTCCATCTCTCTCACTATCTCTCTCCATCTCTCTCACAACCTCTCCCTCCATCTCTCTCTCCCTCCATCTCTCTCTCACCATCTCTCCCTCCATCTCTCTCACTATCTCTCTCCATTGCTCTCACAACCTCTCCCTCCATCTCTCTCTCCCTCCATCTCTCTCTCTCTCACCATCTCTCCCTCCATCTCTCCCTTCATCTCTCCCTTCATCTCTCCCTCCATCTCTCCCTCCATCTCTCCCGCCATCTCTCCTTCCATCTCTCTCTCCATCTCTCTCTCCGTCTCTCTCACTCTCAGCTGTTAATGCTTTTAGATGACACAATGACAATTGTGTCAATGATAAAAGATTTGATGTGTGTTCAGTGTTATTTGTGTGTGTGTGTGTGTGTGTGTGTGTGTGTGTGTGTGTGTGTGTGTGTGTTATTGGCTGCCTTTTCATCTTTTACGGAGTTCTTAATACGTTTACCTTTTCTTCTCTCAGCTCAACCTGGTTATCACCGTTATGAAGACACTCAGTGAGAGATGTGAATGTGAATTCTGGGATTCAGTCCTGATGCGTATTATGTTGCTGTGTTTCCTTCATGAAGCGCAAACCGAGTTTTATTCACGGTTCCGTTTATTTGCAGAAGTTTACAGACGCTGTAAAACACTGCGTCACTGTTGCTATTAAAGAAAGAGCGATTTAATATTATTACAAGTGTCTCCAAACTTTTGAACAAACGTTTTCTTGCTGTAGATCTCGATTAAGGCCCTGTTTAGAGTCGTCACTGAAAGGTAATGTTAAGTATGTAAAGGATGGTGAGCATCAGGCTTGTTATTGTGGCGATGCCGTGTTTCTACGCGCTTCACTGAGATTTAAGACCACTTTACCTGCTGAAAACTCCAAAAGCTTTTATGTTTTATTTGAGAGGTGCTGTTGGCAGGAAACCTTATGTAGCCCTCATTAGAAATGACTGGCAACACATTCACTCATAAAACTGTTGGAGTTTGAGTTATGCCATGTAAATAAAGCCAAACATAGTACAAATATAACAGGTGGGTTTTTGGAAGCAATGGAAAGTGAAGCTTTAAGAAGTGAATTCATTGTTTAAAAAAAGTGTTAAATTATAAAAATGTTCAGGCTTTAGGGACAAAAGCATATCAGGATAAAAGGCTTTTAAGTTGCTTTTAATTTAGCTTAATAAACATATCCCAGTCATAACTCATGTTTAATTTGTATTTGCATTTTTTCACTTTGGGGCTGGAGAGTCCATATTATCTCGGTTCCGCTTTGGACCACATTCTAATCATTTAATACGGCATATAAATGAAGTTATGTCTCTTGTTTTCAGCTGTTGTGATTAGATTAAAATGACTCACCATAAACAAGGGTTTAAGTAAAATAGCCGGACGTTCTGTCTACATGCAGTGCAGGAACATCTTCCAGATTCTGGCTTCTCTAAGAACAAGATTAGATCTCGAATTTCGAGTGAGGGAATTTCGCTGACCAAAGCATCGGATACAAATGAGAAGCATGTGGAGTCGATGTATTGCTTTCCTTTTCCAGCTAAAATCACAGTATGTGTCCCGTCAGGGCGAACGCACTGTTCCTGGGAACTCTGTGGTGGTGATGGGAACCAGGGGTCACCATGTCTGCAACACAAATAGAGACATTTTATTTACTATCCAGAGCCACCAGTGAACTCCTGAGCTTCGAATGGAATTCATGGATTTTAAAAAAACATTTTGGACCAAAACCCTTTCCATGTAATAACTTTCTGTCAGGGAGCTTTTAGAGGTGGACATCTGGTTCCTGTCCGCTGTGAACAGCTCTGACTCGATATGTTTCCAAACCACTCTGGTTACCTTGTGTTTATGTCTAATTATGCAAAAAATTGGGGTTGGAATTCCCCTTTAATTAAGAGTTATTAGTATGATCTTTATTCAGAATGTTCTCAGAGCCGCATCCAGTGAGGAAATATGATTTAAGTAGCCAATTAAAATAGATATTGCGTTTAGAAACATGCGCACGCACAGAGACAGTGACGGTTTCTTTCGTTCGAGTCATTCAAGGACAGACTAATATGAAAGCTCATCATCTGCAAACTGCCGCAAATCAAACCAAAAGTCCAAAACAGACTAAATCAACGGTAATAGAGCACAGATGAGACGGCGGTTGCGCTCTGAAGGATTTCTCTCAGTTTCTACACGCTGAAGGCCGGGGGAGAAATGCTGACCTCCACAGAGGCCCTCCAGTGTCAAAATGCCTGTTATTTTAAGAAAAGCTCTGATTAATTTTGATGCTCTAGCAGGGAGGAGCTATCAGGGCTTTCGGCGCTCTCAGATAGGCCTAATGATTTCTGTGAAATGTCAAATATTTTATTTTTTAAATTCAAGTTTTATTTAAGCCCTTAAAATTCCAGGCTTATTAAAGACTAAGGCTTATTAATCAGTAACAAGGAGTTCAGTGCAAACTGCCTGAGCTGTTCTTAGATTATAGAAGTGTGTAAGAGAAATTTGGGCCTGCCAGTTGGTTCTGGCTTTTAAGGGTTAACAGAGTACTCCTGCTACTTGTAAACTTTGTAAATCGTTGCTGTCAGAAGAAAACCTTGTATCGTCATTTTTCACCTTTTTACATAATTTAAAAGCCTGTTGCCCTTTACATTGTGTGTGAATTTCATATAGAATGGACCAGAATGACTTGGAAAGACGTCTGGTTCCATTGACTTACATTAGAAGTAAAGTTGCTTTTTTCCTTCTCCTGTAAAGTTAACATTTTGGAGATATGAGGTTTTGTTCCCACAGGAGCGAATTATCGTAGTAAAACACTTATTTAATTGTTAATTAATTTCATCAAGTTTTGTTTGAAGACAAAAATCTTGAAACAGAAAATTGTCCAATCAGGATTGTTCTCTCTGTGGTATCTATGGAGATACAGCTGGGCGAGCTCTCTCATTGGTTAGGGCTTCAGGAGCTGGTCTGAAGGCCTTATGCTTTAGATGAACTACCAACATAATTAGGAAATCAAGTGTTCAACCATGAAGCGAACCACGTTTTATTCAGTGTTCACTTATGGCATGTACACATGTTTTACATGTAAGGGGAGGGTCGTGAGGAGCGGGAATCTCACAAAAAACGATTTACATTATACCAGTAAATAGGTACGGAGCCCGGCTGGTGCTCGTATTAATGTGGGGGAAAGAAACCTTAATGGGTGGCATCTTCATCTTCCGCTTCTCTGGGGTTCGGGTCGTGGGGCAGCATCCTAAGCAATGAAGCCCAGACCTCCCTTTCCCCAGCCACTTCCACCAGCTCTCCAGGGGGGATTCCGAGGTGCTCCCAGGCCAGCTGGGTGATATAGTCACGCCAGCATGTCCTGGGTCTTCCCCGGGGTCGCCTCCCGGGTGGACTTGCCTGTGACACCTCACGAGGGAGGCGTCCAGGAGGCATCCTAACCAGATGCCCGAACCACCTCAGCTGGCTCCTCTCGACGTGAAGAAGCAGCAGCTCTACTCCGAGTCCCTCCCAGATGACCGAACTTCTCACCCTATCCCTAAGGGAGAATCCAGACATGTGTAACCAGATATGTGTTACAGTAGTAAGACATATAATTGCACATAAACTTACATACATTACGCAGAAATAAAACGGACATAAATCAGGCAGAAATAAGATAAGATAATCCTTTATTCACAGAATAATATAAAAATATAAAAATAAAAAACAGAAAAATAGACATAAAATAAACTCTGAGAGAGCAGGAATAGAAGTATATCTATAGCATATTAGACATATATATCACTGTTGTCGGGACAAAACCTTGTATCTCCATTTTTGTCGTTTTTTAGTTTTGGACACAATTTGAAAATTCCTGTTGTTCTTCACACTGTGTGCAAATTTTGTGATGAATGGACCAAAACAAACAGCCCAAAATGACTTATAATAATTTCTGGTTCCATTGACTTACATTAAAACTAAAGTATGTTTTTTCCTTCTCCTGTAAAGTTACCATTTTGGAGATACAAGGTTTTGTTCCGACAACAGCGATATATATATATATATATATATATAACATGAGAGCAGGTGTTGCACTAAGTGGTATGATGTAGTTACAACACAATGAATATAAGCATGACTATGAATATCAGCAGTGTGTACAGTGTCTAACCATGATAAGGCATTGGAATGAGACAATTAATTTGTGGCCACGACTTAGTTAAGCGTGGGAGCAAGATCATGCCTTATTAAGCTGTGGTCAAGGTTCTCAGGATGCAAAGCCCACAGCTCTTGATTGACGTCCTGAATCATTTACAAAATACACTCTTGTGGCTTTTTTCTCTCATAACACATGAAAACTCAACCGTAAAATCACAAACGCTCCGCTTCGCTGGCAGCGCTGCATTGTTTTGACCTCTTTCTGGCCTGTGATGTTTTTTTTATTCACGAAACAAGACTAGAAAGCCAAGCTTGTAAACAGAGCTGTCGCAGGAACATTCAGCTTTGCCGGCTGTAGTCTAGGCGTCTTTGTATTTTCTGGTAATATTTCAGCTTCTCGTCACACATGAGCCTCATGCAGGTGAACTGCCATGTCAACTTTCCCGGGATTCTGACTCCGGCTTGCGTTCATGCTCAACTCCTTCACGTTTCATTACTGTTAAATTTCTAGTGCTACGAACTCCAGCCAACAACTGGTTCACGTTACCAGGCTGAGGTGGCACAGATCTGATTTTCTGCCCTGATGTGGCTCAGATCTGATGTTTTCAGGCGGTGTGAAATCTGACCTGAGACCCTTTCATATATGCATGTCCGATTCGTGGCCATGTGACCTTAATGTGACACTCAGATCGGAATTCATGTGCTTTTTTGACCATCATTCAGCGTTACCATGGCAGCAGCGCCAAACAGACATTAAAGCCTGTAACCGGTGGAGAAGCAGCTCATCTCACCTTCTTCTCCTTCATCTGGCTCTAATAATGAAGCTGATCAGAGTTAATGATCTTCTCGACGAAGCTCGTTCTGCTCGTTAGTTTGTGCAGTGATTCAGTCACGTGACATTACTGAGTAGGAGGAGCTCATGAGGGTCAGTTCAGGCTGGTTCATCACATTAATGACAGATTTGAGTCTCTTACCTAAACGAGTGAGAACCATCGAGTCAGAGATCAGATTTGAGCAAAAAATTTAGTTTTGAGCAATGAGGTGTGTGTGTGTGTGAGTGAGTGGACAACATGGTCAGGCTGCTGACTGGCTACAGCTGCTAAAGGAGAACCCTACGCTGGCCACTTGTGATATTTTAAACATCTGGTATTTTTACATTAATTGTTATGGCTGTATTGATTCAAACAAACAATAATGTGGTGGGTCCACCAGACCACTGAGTAACACACACACCAACACCACACAATGGTTAAAGGTTGGCTAGCTGGGGTGTTGCAATTTCCCAGTGTGGAATTAAGGTATTTGAGTCTAAAGTGTGTCAACCAGGGTGCTGGACCTGTAGCTGGACAGTCCAAGTGTTGAGATGAGTAAGTTCAAAAGGGACTCTGCCACAGAAAGCCTGGTGGGGCACAATAAACTGTAGGAACTGCAGCGACCCATCAATGAACCTCCACACAAACCTGATCCAAAGACGAACCCACTCCATCAATGAAATCATGAAATTAATATAATGTAGTGCAGGAGTTGGTGGAGCTTAATCCAGAAGCCATCCTCTTGAAGACATGCTCCTTCTTGTATGTGGGGCTCTGCGGGAACAAAGAAACCACAGACAGACAGACAGACAGACAGACAGACAGACAGACATGATACATTTGTAAAATATGGGGTGTTTAAAAAGGAAAAAAGGTTGCTGTATTCCAGACCATGAGTCCTGCTCTGTGGGCCGTAATTCCCATCTATTCCGTTTTCATGATACCCTTGTTACGGCCTCTTAAAAAGACAAACAGGGATTATGATTTGTTTTTTGCCAAAAACTTAAAAAAGGCAGAAAAATATTTTAAGCGCTCACTTCTGTACTCTATTTGTTCCACCTTCCCCTTCAGGTTTTTTTGGACCCCTTTTCTCAGAGAGTTCCCCTCTTTTTCAGATAACACATACCACCCACACGCTCCTCTGTTGTTGATTTAGACTTAAAACTTGAGGTATTTGAACCAGACATGAACATATTTGAAGCATTTGGATGTAGATCACTGGCTGGGTTTAGTGTCTGGACTCTATCTACACACACATGGACAATAATACAGATACTGTATATGGGTAAAATATGAGTGCCTCATATCGATTTGGCTTCTGTTGTTTGCACAATCTGTTAAGTATGTTGGATATGAACAATAAATATAAATGTAAAATGTAAATAGAGCTCAACTGCAGTCAGGGAGAGGATGGAAGGGTTACAGATTATTGATTACCTGCTATAGATGGACAGATAGATAAATACATAGATAGATAGACTATATTTCCAAAAGTATTCGGTCGTCTGGCTTCACACGCATATGAACTTGAGTGACATCCCATTCTTAATCCATAGGGTTTAATATGATGTCGGCCCACCCTTTGCAGCTATAACAGCTTCAGCTCTTCTGGGAAGGCTTTCCACAAGGGTTAGGAGTGTGTTTATGGGAATTTTTGACCGTTCTTCAAGAAGCACATTTGTGTGGTCAGACACTGATGTTGGACGAGAAGGCCTGGCTCACAGTCTCTGCTCTAATTCATCCCAAAGGTGTTCTATCGGGTTGAGGTCAGGACTCTGTGCAGGCCAATCAAGTTCTTCCACACCAAACTGGCTCATCCGTGTCTTTATGGACCTGCTTTGTGCACTGGTGCTCAGTCATGTTGGAACAGGAAGGGGCCGTCCCCAAACTGTTCCCACAAAGCTTTAAGAGTTCCTTTCACTGGAACTAAGGGGACGAGCCCAGGTCAGACGGTGGATGTTGCGGGATGCAGCAAAACCCTGTTGGAGCGGCACTGAAACCAAACACGAACTAAAGGATTTGAATATTCTTCGTTTTCTAGATGATGGAAGTTCATATTTTCAAGCAGCGCAATGTCTAATAAAAAAAGCTGCAGTTTTACATTATGTTTACATAATGTCTTCTAATACCAATATTACTGCTGTTAATATTAGTAATATAATACCTTGTAGGTAGTTTGACCAGAGGAGGACGGGTCCCCCCTGGTGAGCCTGGTTCCTCCCAAGGTTTCTTCCTCAGTTCTGAGGGAGTTTTTCCTTGCCACTGTTGCCCCTGGCTTGCCCACCGGGGGGTTTCTGTACATTCTTACAGTCCTGTTGAAACTTTGTCTTTTCTGAAATCCTGTAAAGCTGCTTTGTGACAACATCCGTTGTAAAAAGCGCTATACAAATAAATTTGATTTGATTTGATTTGATCTTCTTCTGTGAGTTTATTGGCCAGTTGCAAAGCAGAGATTAAATCATTCTGATTCATGTAGACCCAGAGTAACACGAGGCTTTATTGTGCTGGAAGTAGGCATTAGAAGATGGTAAGTTGTTGTTAGGAAGGGTCTCCTTGAACAGTGTTCAAACAGGCCAAAGGAAAGTTAACCCTTTCAGTTGTGGTCATGATGGGATGCACATGGTCAGCAACATATACATGGCACAATCGCCTTGCTGCGCATGTTCTCCACTGGACTGAATCCGCTGAAGTGAAACTGTGGGTGTAAATCTGTGGCTCGGCGGCTCTGCAGTCAGACCCTTCTCAATAAAGAGGTAAAGCCAGTCTCAGCATAACCTGGGGGTTAAATACCACTGTGTGTTTCTCCTCATGAATGTTGTGATCTTTCCAGAGGAGGGTCAGTGTAGCGTTGTGACCTAAAGCAGACCTGAGTGAAAGCCCATGACCTTTCTGAGCTATTGTTCTCCCCTCTACAGATAAAAAGAAGAAGGATAGGAGAGGGGAAAGGAGGAGAGCACCGAAGCAGTGGGCGCGTTCGCTTTCAGGGAACAAAACGGTCACTGAACCCCCGGGAGGAACCTGAGCAACTGAATCGCTGAGAGCCAGACAGTCGGAGAGGACTCAGAAGGCGTGTACAGACCAGCCGCTCGCAAAAAGCTTTCGTGCTACTCTTATTTTTGTTTTAATATATTTTGCATTAAGATCCCCTGAAGTCTGTGGAGATGAAAGATGTGTTCTCTGGCTCCCAAACTGCAGCGAGCCTTTACTTCTCATAACCAAGTAATGTTCCGCACCTACTGCTGAGCAATATTCATTTATATTAATATTTAGCTGCATATGATGGGGAATTCTTTTGTTTTTGTATAATGTCATCTGTTTACAATAACGTGGCACATCATATCATATCCTTTATGACAATTTGGGCACTTCTGCTCAGTACTGCTGCTTTGTTTTTGTTTAAGCCCATTTAAACAAGCTGTGCTCGTAATAGTTTGATGCGGATTCCATGTTATGCCATGACACTGCACATTTCCATGTGATGGATAACTGGTGAACATCTTCGATCCATCATGATGCGGTTTGAGTTGTGCCTCCATGTCTATTGTATCTGCCTTGGGCTGTTCTGTCCTCCTCTGGTCTTCATTTTCTGACCACATCTGCTCCGTCGACGTGCCCTTCTTCTGCAGCCTAATTGCATTACCGAAGAAAGCCTCGCAGCGATGTAGAGTTGTGCAAAGGGAACGCCAGGGGGTTTGCTGAACTTGTCTTCACACTTCACAGCGGCCGTGTGTTGGAGCAGATGTGGTTCACCGTCCCAGCCCTGGTGCTCAGATCAGTGCCGAGCGTTCCCGTGAGTGGAATCAGGCGCAGTGCAGCGGAAACAACAGTGAAGTATGTAGTGAGGAGGACTAGAGTTGGGAGAATCGAGCTGTTCTGTAGTCCAGCAGTGTGGAATTTCCACTTTCACCTCATATTCACCATCACAGTTTGGGGATGTGCTGTTATGGGAACTGTGTGCTGATGCATATCGCTCTTGTCGGATGAAAACCTCGTATCTCCAGAATGGTAATTTTACAGGAGAAGGAAAAAACCCGCTTTACTTTTAACGGAAGTCAATGGAACCAGAATTTTTTCCAAGTCATTTTGGGTCACTTCTTTTGGGCCATTCATGATGAACTTTTGAAGTAATGTAAAGGACAACAGGTGTTTTCTCAAATTATGTCAAAAATTGAAAAATGACAAAAATGGAGATACGAGGTTTTGCTCCAATAGCAGTGATATTTTTCATGTACACACAGGAACAGGGGAAGTTTTCAGGTTTGCAACTATAATAATAATAATAATAATAACAATGAAACCTTCTGAACTCCATCATATGTGCTTCTTTTAGAATGGAGTATTTTTATGCCACACTTAAAGATGGTTCTTCAAAGGTTCTTTAGTGAAGAAAATGGTTCTATGTAGACCCATGAACACTCAAAGAGCTCTTTGTAATATATATATGTATATGTGTTGTCAGACAAAAACCTTGTGTCTCCAAAATATGTATATGTATACATGCATACCTGCCAAGCAACCAATTTTTGGTGCTACATAGACCACCTTTTGAAAAAGGTTCTATGTAGAACCATGTACAGCATCAATCTGAAGAACCTTTCCACAATTCAAAATAAAAAAAAATAAAAAACTTTAATCGTACAACCTTAAAAATTTGGTTTTAAGGGTTCTTTAGTAAAGAAAATGGTCCTATATAGAACCAAGGACCCTCACAGAGCAGATACTATTTGGGTGGTGGGTCATTCTCAGCACTGCAGTAACACTGACGTGGTGGTGGTGTGTTAGTGTATGTTGCGCTGGTGTGAGTGGATCAGACACAGCAGTGCTGCTGGAGTTTTTAAACACCTCAGTGTCACTGCTGGACTAAGAACAGTCCACCAACCAAAAACATCCAGCCAACAGCGTCCTGTGTCCACTGATGAAGGACTAGAGGATGACCAACACAAACTGTGCAGCAGCAGATGAGCTGTCGCCTCTGACTTTACATCTACAAGGTGGACTGACAAGGTAGGAGTGTCTAATAGAGTGGACAGTGAGTGGACACAGCGTTAAACTCCAGCAGCACTGCTGTGTCTGATCCACTCGCACCAGCACAACACACACTAACACACCACCACCACTGCAGTGTTAAGAATGACCCACCACCCAAACAGTACCTGCTCTGTGAGGGTCCATGGGGGTCCTGACCACTGAAGAACAGGGTAACAGAGTATCAGAGAAACAGATGGACTACAGTCTGTAACTGTAGAACTACAAAGACCAGCTATACAGTAAGTGGAGCTGATAAAGTGGACAATGAGAGTAGAAATGAGGAGGTGGTCAGAACGTTACGCCTGGTTGACGTATGTTCAAGACTGATCTACACTCATAAAGTCACTGGCATCCCTGCTGTGGTGTCGTCGTGGCCTCAGTGCTGGATTTCTGCAGTGTTAATTATGCTCTCAGTTTGTTTGGTAAAGAGATCTGTGTAGTGCAACGATCACTTTCCTCAACATCTATTTGCTGCATGAGTGAACGTCGTATTTATTTCAGTTATGCCTTAAATAACTATGAACATGTGAAACTGGGATGATATGCAGTATATCATCTAAAGTTGTGGATGATGTGAGATAAAAAAAAATATTTTATAAAAAATGGGTTTTCATCTTTGTTCTTCTTTTAATGACAACGATCTTTTCTGCTTATACTAGTAAAAAATATGGTTCAGAGTTCTTTAGTAAAGACAACGATTCTATATAGAACCATCAACACTCAAAGAACCCTTTGCATGATTAAAACGTTCTTCAGGTTCATGGAGAATGTGCTGTAGATGGTTCTATAACAAACCTTTTCGAAAAGGGTTCTTCTACTGTCACAAGCTTGACATCATCACAATAGAACAACCCTTTTGGGTGCTATATAGAACCATTTTCAAAAGGGTTTTTTATAGAAACATCTACAGCACATTCTGGAGAGCCCTTTACATGATCCACAGAACACTTTAATCATGAAAGCGTTCTTCAGATTGATGGAGAAAGTGCTGTAGATGGTTCTATATAGAAGCTATATAGAAAGGTTCTATGTAGGGCCCAAAGGGCTTGACATGATAACAACAGAAGAATCTTTTTGGGTGTTATATAGAACCTTTCATGATGCACAGAACCCTTTAATCATGCAAAGGTTTCTTTGAGTGTTCATGGTTCCTTATAGGAACCCTTAAGAACCCTTAAAGTACCATCTTCTTGAAGGGTGTAGTCTTTTTTACAGCACTGTGCAAATGTTAGAGACCCCTAATTTGTTTAGTGCTCAGTCAAAACAAAGCTATTGATTATTTACCATTAGGAAAAAGCAGTGGTGGACAGTAACTGAGTAACTGAGTAAATGTAATTAGTTTCTGTACTTTAGTATTTTTGGTGTATCTGTACTGAAGTTTCTCCATTATTGGGCGACTTTTTCCTTTCACTCCACTACATTTCAGAGTCTAATATCCGACTTTTTCCTCATACATTTTGAGAAATCTGTCGTTCCTTTTGGTTTCTGTGTGTATAAAAACGTAACATGTCAAAACGAAAGAAGCGCAAAGCCAGAGCACCAATCAGGGCCCAGCGGTCACTTTGTTTAGAGCTGGTTTTGACCTGTTGGTCATACCGACCCAGTGCAGCGCGCGGTTCAACGTCAGCGCAGCAGCGTAAAACTTTGGGAGAGTCTGTTCAACATAAATGATGAACTAACCTAAATTTGTGTAAATAGAGCTCAATATAGAAATATGTCCACATATGCAGTCGAGACTGACGCGGCTTTTTTCTGAATTTCTACAAACACCATTTCATTTTATAGTAAATGAGTTTGGGCTGGTTTATGTTTATGAACAGACGCCTACAGATCAACATAGTAAAGGAGCTCATCTGTGATCCTGAGTTTAAAGCCAGTTTTTATTCAACTTAAACTTGGAACTAAGTTACATTAAGTTAATTACTCTTTTAGTACTTTTACTTTACTTAAGTACATTTGAAGGTAAATACTTTAGTACTTTTACTCAAGTTGGAGGTCTAAAGGGAGGAACTTCTACTTTTACTGGAGTGATATTTTACCTTGGGGGTCTCAACTTTAACTCAAGTACATGGTTTGTGTTCTTCGCCCACCGCTGGGGAGAAGTCCCTCTTTCTCTTTATTCCAGCTTCCATTCTTTCCAGGAGACTCACTTTCAGTCTCTAAAAGAATCCGTGGACACGCCTCCAAAGTTCAGTCTTAGAAGTAAAATGAATTGACACTAACACACCACCAGCATCCCTGATCGGCGTATATCACGTTAGTAATGTGTGGTCATTTGTCTTTTGTCAGAGCTTAATAAAATAAAGTGGACTCATTAAAACATACGTTTATAATCATTTTAGTGTTGTACTTTGACAAGTGTTTTAAAAATGCAAGCACTGCACATCGGTATATCATACATGACAGGTATGATGTAAGATTAATCTGTGTGGGGGGCTTTTCACGTGCCCTGAAAGTGGGACTTGTTGTCCCCTCACATGTTCTTTTTTGTGCTATATGTCTGCAGTTTTGTTTATTTAGAAATGATTATTTTTTACTTAACAATAAAAGCTATAAAGAGCAGTGTCTGTACAGTAAAGAGACACTCTTTGCTCTTTATAGCTTTCATTTTTCAGTAAAAAAACAAAACATTAATAATAATTTCTAATTAAACATGCATAATAACATGAAACAAAAATAACCACCATAACAATTTCATTAATCGATCAAACTGGCATTTCAAATGTTTCTACTTTGCAGTTGTTAGTCTTCTGTTTTAGTTTATTAACTAGAAGTGGAATCTTTAAGACATGAATCGATAGAGACCCACTTCTATGGTAAAATATAACACATAGCTTTACAGCAAATGAGCCATGGGGGACAATTTCTAGCTCTTAATAATAATGATAATAATAAAAGGTTTATTTATTGAGCACTTTACCTGCAACTGAAAGTGCTTTACAGGCAGGTGAATGAAAATAAGAAAAGAAAAATTTAGTCATAGAAGACATTTGTTTTAACAGAATGAGTAAAAGGAAGGAAAATAAATCAATGTAAGTGGAGAGTTTGAATTAAAATAATCTAAAAATGTGGATCAAAAACAACTAAATTTAAAAAATATATTTTCGTCTTGCTGCTGTCGGAAGAAAACCTCGTATCTCCATTTTTTTTTTTGCTTTTCAGTTTTTGACATAATTTGAAAATGTCTGTTGTTCTTTGCACTGTGAGTAAATTTCATGATGAATGGACCAAAAGAAACAGCTCAAAATGACTTTGGGAAAAAGTCTGGTTCCATTGACTTCCATTAAAAGTAAAGTATATTTTTTCCTTCTCCTGTAAACTTACCATTTTGGAGATACAAGGTTTTGTATCAGGCAGTGTTTCTTAACGGTGTGCACTGAGCTTGACCATCTCATAAAAGGTGGAACTGAGAATAGGTTGGGTTGAGGAAAATGTTGCCTTGGCGGTCAGAGCCGAAAAACGGCATCATCGTTTTAACACACTGCTGATTTGAAGCCTGTAGTTGTGATTATGATGGTTAGTGTCCGCAGTGCATGTCCAGTGCATAATAAGGGTCCACCTTTATTAGGCCAGTTTACCGTGGACCCTTCTTGCTGTAGACCCAGTTAAGGTTTATGCCTCTATAGTATGAGAATGAATTGTTCCTTGTGCCACCACTAGGTGGCAGTAGAGTCCTCCAAATGCAGCACAGGGTCTGTGATCTGGAGATGTTGAACCTCTCCACAGTGCATAAGCTGTTGTTTCCACATCATGCGGAGGCAATATACAGTCTGTCGCTGCAGCATTGGAGCAGGTTGAGCTGAGGTTGGGTAAAGAATGTGGGGTGAAGAGCTCCAGGCAGCGCATCGCTGCTTCTCTGCTGGAGCAAAACCTCATCACGTCAGATATGAAGCCTGGTGGCGAAAGCTGTGGATAGCTTGAAAGATGCCTCCTGTTAAAGAACATAAACACAGTAAAGCTCTGTTATCCTGGTCTTCATGTGCTGGTTTGGAAAACCACAGCCTGTTTTGTGCCACTCTTCGTTTGTCATTTCCACTCAAACACCTTTTACTGACAAAAGTATTGGGACACCTACACATCACACCTACAGGGGCTTTTATGATTCCCATTCTAAATCCATAGGCATGAATATGGAGATGGTCCTCTTTACAGCTGTAACAGCTTCCACTCTTCTGGGAAGCTTCCTACAAGATTTTGGACGAGAAGGTCTGGCTGTCTGAGAGGTCAGGTCTTTGTGAGGGTCAATCAAGTTCTTCCACACCAAACTCACCCAGTCAGGCCTTTATGGAGCTGCTTTGGGCACTGGGGTTCAGTCATGCTGGAACAGGAAAGGTTCTTCCCCAAACTCTTCCACAAAGTTGGAAGTGTACAATTCTCCAAATGTCTAAGTGCTGAAGCATTAAGATTTCCCTTCACTGGAACTAAGTATTCTAGACCAACCACTGAAAAACAGCCCCATATCATCATCCCTCCTCAGCCAAACTTTACAGCTGGCACAGCGCAGTCAGGCAGGTAGTGTTCTCCTGGCATTCGCCAAACCCAGACTCGTCCATCAGAGTGACGGCTAGAGAAGCTGATCGGTCACTTTACAGGCTGATTGGTCATATTGCAGTACCTGGTTAAGAAGAATGATGATCCAAACAGATGACAGAATGTTCTGGAAAAACACAATCCACATTGTTTATCTGTTTTTCTAGAACATTCTGTCTTCTATTTGGATCTTCATTTCTAACTAGATTTGTTGGTTTCTCTGATTTTGTCCATTCATCTTCTTACTTTCTCCTGTTCCAAGCATAATGATCTTTTCCAGTGAATGAGTTCTTCTTGTGATGGGGCCAAAATAAGAGCTTCAGTGTAGTTATCTGGGCTTCGACTGCCAGACTTGCTCAAAAGCGTCAATATTTTTTCCCGTCCTGCTTTTTATTGTCCAGTTTTCACATCCAACTCATGCAAACTCATGAGACACATCATTACATGTTACGAGATCTTTTCAAGCTCCTTCATCCTGGTTCTGCCGAGTGGTGTATTGCTTGACTGCTGGATCCTGTGTTGTTAACAATTGATCCAAACAGGTAAAACCTGCCCACAACTTCTTCACCTTTCATGCATCCCTCCACAATGAAAGATATATTGAATGAAATCTTTTAGGCCAAAACTTCACAAAACTATCACAAAATAATGTCCTTGGCATCAGGCAGCATATTCAAAACTACTTCATGTAACAACTATGTGCGGGAGCTTTTAGAGGTGGACGTCTGGTTCCTATCACCACCACTGTGAACAGCTCTGACTCGGCAAGCTTTTCTAGAACAGAGCGTTTCACACCAAACCGCTTTGAATGACTTCACATCATTTAGTTATGCAGAAAATAAGACAGATGAGACAGGCAGAAGTCCTGCTCGGGGGGTTGTGGGAGCAGCAGTGAACTAAAGGGGAACTATGAGGGAAAAAATGCAGAGAATTCCGGTGAATTTTTCGTGCATTTTCCCAAGTGCCTTATCAAGATATATTCTACATGTATTCTGAATATGTTACTTTTTATGCACCAAAATATGACTCTTGATGCTGTGACGGGGTTCTCACAAGAAGCTTGGATGACTCGAGATTCTGGGGTCTCATTACAGAAACAACCTAACTCTGAAATCTGATCCATTTAGTCTCCATGACAACTTCAGTACAGACTGAATTCAAGACAGTAGCTACTACAGAATAACAGCGTAACGTGTAACTTTAGTCAGCAGTTTTATTTGAGGCTCTTCAGTTTAAGCACTGAGTCCCATTATTAAACACTGAAGGCTGCGGTTCTTGTCCTGTTCAGAACATAAATCAAAACACACTTAGCAACCAGACGCCGTATCACAGAAACCTCTTAAGTCTGAACACTCATCTGCTTTGTCTCCATGACGACTTCAGTACGGACTGAATTTAGTTCAGTAGCTATTCCAGAATACCAGCTCCTCCCTCCATAATCTCATCATTAACTCCAGATCAGAAAACAGCATCACACAAACATCCTAACTAGACTAAACCTCCTAAACCCTGTCCTAACTTTAGGATGAACCCCAACAGGGTCCTGACTTCTGTTTAAGGTCTGTTTCTCTGGTATTGAGGCGGCTGAATCAGGCGGCGTAGTTCACTACCAACATAATGAGCACCGTTTATCTCTACTGTAAAACGCGGCTTTCACTGGGAGAAGTTTTTCTTTTCTAACTCTGCGTTTTAAACGTCTCAGCAATTCTCGCAGGAGGCTGAAAACCTGTTTGTAATTGGATTTGACTTTACTTTTTACATTAAACTGCCCTGAGGAGGCACCAGGATGCACTGTTCTAAGTTCCTTTAAACACTGAGTCACCTTAACTGCAAACAATAAAAAAGATGTATGACTTAATAAACCAAAGTCAGATTAAAAAAAAATTCCCCAAACAAAGTGAAAAGCTAGAAACTCCCAGCCTGTCTGTCTGATCAGGACTGTGTGGACAAGACTGTAATGTAGCCATGGCAACATAAACAATGGCAAAACAGGGTGGTAGGTTCTCTTTCACTCTTTCAGGATTTTGTTTTCTGGCAGGAATCAGACTTTCAATCTGTGTGTAATATCAAGCCTGCTGTGTTTGTAAACTCTCTGCTTTGGCTTGAAGTTCTGTTTTCTGCTTGACGCATGTAACATCAAATGTTCTGTTGCATTATTATTGCCTCCTTTTTTGTTTGAAATTGAAGATAGATAGACAGACAGACAGATAGACAGATAGACAGATAGACAGATAGACAGATAGATAGATAGATAGATAGATAGATAGATCATATGCTTTTAAAGAGCATAAAAAAAGCTAAATGAACAGGAGCAAAATATTGTCTTACAGTATTTATAGATGTGTAGATAGAAAGATAAATAATAGAATAAAATAAAAATACACTAAAAACAAGAGAAATGCAGCAAATGGGTAAAAACATAAATTGAATGAAAAAGTGACTTTGAACTGTAAACAACAATGTTAACAGTCGTGCAATGTGACATTTGGCTCATTCTACAGAAATGTCCATTTTTGGATTACAATATCCATCCATCCATTTTCCAAGCCGCTTCTCCGTCAGGGTCGCGGGGGGGTGCTGGAGCCTATCCCAGCAGTCTTCGGGCGAAAGGCACGATACACCCTGGACAGGTCGCCAGTCCATCACAGGGCAGACACACAGACACAGACAGCCACTCACACACTCACACCTAGGGGCAATTTAGCATGTCCAATTGGCCTGACTGCATGTCTTTGGACTGTGGGAGGAAACCGGAGAACCCGGAGGAAACCCACGCAGACACGGGGAGAACATGCAAACTCCACACAGAGAGGACCCTGGTCACCCGGCCGGGGAATCGAACCCAGGCCCTCCTCGCTGTGAGGCGACAGCGCTACCCACCACGCCACCGTGCCACCCTGGATTACAATATATTTATATTTTAAAATAAAACAATGTTACACCTTCTTGAGCCTCAATTTAGCAATATTGGTTTTTAAATCAATCATCTAGAGCTCCAAATATAACAGAAGAGCTCGTCCCCACAGTCATGTGTGATGGCTGAGGCCATATTATGAGGTAAAAAAAAACCCTCGATTTAACTGCAATAATCTCTACATGACTATAAAAAGTTTTTGATTTAAATGACAAAGAAAACAAAAGCCAAATAAATATTATAGAATATATAATGAAAGTGCCCCAGGAGTCGTGTCACTGGTGTCACCGCGTAACTAAAAATCTCTTACTTTGAAATAAAAGTCACACCGATGACGTCACTCGACCTCCTTTGACCTGTTTTCTGAGGATCTCTGAAGAAAAGCTCATGGTGAGTCCACTGTGTGTCTCTCAGTTCTCAGAGATCTTCTCATTCAGCTCATGATCTCATATGAAGCTTTTAGCTGAAGTCACTGGTGTGACCGACTTTGTTCTGAAGTCACTGTGAAAAAATAGAAGACAAATGGATTAAATTCCATATTTTAGTGGACGTTCCCTAATTGACAGAGTGTGGTTTGATGTTCTGCAGCAGCCGTTCTGTAAAATGCATTGATCATTAAAAACGTCTCTGGTGTTTCCTTTATTATGACACTGATGACGGTCAGTAACACCAGTGACTCCTATGGAGAGACAGAACAGTGGACGGTTATATAGAATGCATAAAGAAAGTAAGTGCAATATTTGTACAATATTTGTGGACAAAGTTTTATTTTTTGAAAACAGAGACAAAGAAAGACTTTTAATGAAATAATCAGAGTGGACGATGTCTCAGAGGGCTCGGAAATGAGAAAGTGAGGTCTGCAGTATTTGTTTACACAGGTGCCAGACGGAGCTTCAGTAGAATAATCTGATCACCACTACAGGCCATGAACCCGACCTCATCATCAGCTCCCTCTCAACTCTCTGCACTATTAATAGATTTTAATTAAATACGTATGTCAGAGCCATTTGTTCCTCATTGGACAGCATTCAGAGAACTCTTTGATTTATTTGAAAAATAACAGAAGACCAGAAGGTGGTGTTAAAATCAGAAAAGCCTACAGCAGAGAAATGCATTATTAATTCAAACAGACTTGGTTTGGACAGGTGAATGTGTCACGATTGGCCCCTCCCAGTCCTGTCCATGTGTTCATGTTGTGTTTTAATCTTCCATGGGCATTTGTTTTGGTTTCCTAGTCCCTTGGTTCCCTTGTTTTGGTGACTCCTCCCCTGATTATTCTCACCTGTGTTTCCACCTGTGTCTTGTGAACCGTCGTTAGACCTCTTGTATTTAAGCCCTGTGTTTTCATTAGTCTAGTGCTGGTCTTTGTTTGTCTGAACTGTTGTCTGCTGTGTTGGATGTTCTGTTTGTTCTGCTCTGCTTGTTCTGGTTTGTCTGTCATGTCTGACCCCTGATCTATCTGTGTTGGCCATCTGACTTTGGACCGTTATGAGCCTGATTTTTTTATTTTATATACATATATATATATATATATATATATATATGGGGGCAGTTGTGGGCTGGAGGTTAGGTGACCGGAAGGTTGCCGGTTCAATCCCCAGGGCTGACAGCACATGACTGAGGTGTCATTGAGCAAGACACCTAACCCCCAACTGCTCCCCGGGTGCCGTGGATAGGGCTGCCCACCGCCCCGGGCAAGTGTGTTCACTGCCCCCTAGAGTGTGTGTCTATTCACTAGTGTGTATGTGGTGTTTCACTTCACGGATGGGTTAAATGTGGAGGTGGAATTTCCCCGTTTGTGGGATCAAAAAAGTATCACTTAAAATATCACTGCTGTCAGAAGAAAACCTCATATCTCCATTTTTGTTCTCCAGTTTTTGATATAATTTAAAAATGCCTGTTCCCCTTTACATTTTGTGTAAATTTCATGATGAATTGATCGAATGAAATGGCCCAAGGCGACTTGGAAAAAGTTCTGGTTCCACTGACTTACATTGAAAGAAAAGTAGGTTACCATTTTGGAGACACGAGGCTTTCTAATGACGACTATGAATTTTCTACCTACTGAATGTAGAGTGCATCCAAAGTCTCTCAATTTTTCAACATTTTTGTAAAATTTAACACTAAAGATGTGTAATTAAATGATTTGAGATAAAGTCGTTCTGAGTGGTTTAGTGTGAAACATTCCGTTCTAGAGAAACTTACCGAGTCAGAACTGTTCATAGTGGTGGTGATAGGAACCAGACGTCCCCCTCAGACGTTCTCCCCGCAGAAAGTTCCTACATAAAATGGTTATGAATTCACTGCCTGATGACTGAGACGCTGTTTGCGATAGTTGTGAAAAGATTCTGGACTTAAAATCCAGGGCTACATGTAGGATGCTGTGAGGCAAAATAGCCTCCATAGCAAATTGGTTTGTCCAGATTTTCCACAATTTTACCATCATCAACATTCCATATAAACTCAGAAGACTCGTGTAGGTTCTCTGGTGGTTCTGGATGGTAAATAAATGGTCTATATCTGTGTTGTAGTCATGGCGATGCCTGGATCCTGTCACCACCCCTGTAAAGACATTAGAAACCATTTCAGACCAAACTGCTCTGAATCTCTCTGATTACATCTAAACCGCTGAAATAATTCAATGTCTTTCCCCTTTAATGCTTATTTCTCAGCTTAATTCCTCATTCATTATCATTACATTATCCAAACGTTTTTGTTTTTAATTTAAGTAAGACACTCATCTGATTCAGATAAATATAGCACCTTAAAGTGGCTTATGCAGCTAAATCAGGTGTACAAGACAATAACAAATGACATCATATCAGCCAATAATAAGACTTTGAGAACTGTTCCTGGGAGTTTGCTTGTGATTAAACAGACTCCAAGCAAAGACCAGGAGCTATTTTTCAGTGTCAAGCCCTACGTGGACCATCGGGGTTATGATCTTGATCATGCACCTGAACTCAATAAGCTCATTCAGTGAGTTGCTATCAACGCTGTCATAAAACTTTTTAAGCTACATTAACCAGAATAATTGAATGTTCACTTATTACATCACTGGCTCCTCTGAAGATAACAAACCATGCACAAAATGTCAACAGAGGCCGCAATTAAGGTTTGGACCGACTGCACATAGAAGAGAAAGGTTGAGGGTTTCCATAGCGAACCTCTGAAGAGAGGAATAGTGCAGATGTACTCACCTTTTCTTCTTTTCAGCCATTTCACACCATCATGGGTTTTTATATTATGATTATGATGCTCTACAGGGACATACACTATATTGCCAAAAGCATTTGCTTCACCCGCATATGAACTTGAGTGATGTCTCATTTTTAATCCATAGGGTTTAATATGATGTCGGCCCACCCTTTGCAGCTACAACAGCTTCAACTCTTCTGGGAAGGCTTTCCACAAGGGTTAGGAGTGTGTTTATGGGAATTTTTGACCGTTCTTCCAGAAGCGCATTTGTGAGGTCAGACACTGATGTTGGACGAGAAGGCCTGGCTCACAGTCTCCACTCTAATTCATCCCAAAGGCGTTCTATCAGGTTGAGGTCAGGACTCTGTGAGGGTCAGTCAAGTTCTTCCACACCAAACTGGATCATTCATGTCTGTATGGACCTGCTTTGTGCACTGGTTTTCCCAAAAAGTTGGGAGCATGAAATTGTCCAAAATCTCTTGGTGCTGAAGCTTTAAGAGTTCCTTTCACTGGAACTAAGGGGCCGAGCCCAACTCCTGAAAAACAACCCCACACCATGATCCCCCCTCCACCAAACTTTACACTCGGCACAGTGCAGTCAGACAAGTACCGTCTCCTGGCAACCACCAAACCCAGACTCGTCCATCGGATTGCCAGACGGAGAAGCGTGATTGGTCACTCCAGAGAACACGTCTCCACTGCTCTAGAGTCCAGTGGCGGCGCTTTACACCACTGCATTCTACACTTTGCATTGTGCTTGGTGATGTAAGGCTTTTACAAGGATGGTCATAATGTTATGCCTGATTGGTGTATCTGTGTAATTGCTGGCTGATGGAATGAAACGAAGGGTAAACATCAAAAGTCCTCTGTCCCCAGAGAACCTTTTCAGACCTCTTTATTTCTCGTGTTGTGTCTTTTCTATAAATATATGTCCTGCTCATCTGCACTGCTCTCTGTAAGCCTGTGTTCATGAGTCCTCTTGATTTTTGGTAAGAGAGGTAAACTGTCCTACACTGTCCACAAGTCACAAGTGTCACTAAACAGGACCCGCAGCGTTAGAACTGGGCTGAAGAAATCAAGCAATTTATTCAGTTATTGCTTGAAGTCTTGACACCACCTTCAGGGTTCTTTTCCATTTCCAACACCACCATTATTTAAAGTCAAGATAAATATAATAAAATAAATGAAAACCTTTCTACCTTGTCAGTTCATGTACCTGGTGATATTAAACACAATCCATCATGTTATTTAGAAGACTGTTCTTTGTCCACTAATTCTTGTTTTCCTGTAATCTTCCATCATAATGTAATGACTCTCTACAGGGAACATACTTCTGGACATTTTAAAGCACAATTATTGTTTATTTGCTGAATGTAACCAATTGGAAAAACATGAAATGTGGCCTTTGCAAAAGTGATGACATTTAATATTATATATTTTATTTTAGAGAAAGTCAACAAAACTAATTTGGGTGTTTATGGAGAGGAATTCATGCCAAAAAATGAAAAACAAAACCTCTATTATATCGTTTTCACAATGCTTGACGTCTTTACTGAAAACAGTACACGGGGACTTGCATTTTAAAAATGAAATGATGTGTCAGAATTGAATACAATCTCCTTTGAAATGTATTGAACCGATACTGAATGAAAAAATATGAACAAAAACATTTCAGTCTGTGTTTGTTTTATTTTGCCATACTAACCAAATGCAGTCATAAATACATTTATTTGAAAATCTATGGGGAAATATTGCACATAGAATTATATCATACAAATGTATGTAAATGTGTTTATCAAATATTTAAAAATGTATAAAAACAGCCAAAATCCTGTCTAATATGCTTCACTGTCTGATACATTTAGAAATGAATTCGTTTTCCAGTCTCTTCACTTTAAATCTGATCTAATGAAGCTTTAACAGGACAGAAGCGAGAGCTGTAGGTATTGATACTGACTGCAGGCGTACCTGGTTAATGTAAAGTACAGTGCAGATCACAGACATCAGTACCATTTAGTTACATCTGTAACCTTTATTAAAACTACATGCAACTGAAAAAATATAATAACAAATACAATAAAAGCATTTTAAAAACATATTTCAGAAACACATAAGCCATTTTCAAAAATTGCACAAATTCATTTGATAAATACATTTGGAATATATTATTTTCCATATGGGAATGCATGCACCACCTTCCTCTGTGCAGAACTTGGAACAGATTTTCATCATTGAAATGCCGTCGTAACAGTGAAAACAGTGAAATGCGTGCTACTTTTCTGTAGTGATGAGCGGACTGTGTGCCAAAATGAAAAGTAAAACCCCACCGACACTGTTTTCACCTCTGTTTTGTACCAAACAGATTTGCCTCATTGAATTGCAACCATATCAGTGAAATTCAGTGAACATTAGATTGCATTTACATAGTAATGTGGAAAATGTGCCAAAATGAAAAGTATGAGATCCATTATATTGATTTAATGTTGAGTACTACACATTGGAAAGCAGTGTCGGCACCAAGAGCTATTTTCTCCTTGCCCAAAGCCCCGACACATGGGGTTTAAATACTAAAACTATTCTGTACTGTGGTTTTGTTCTAAATATAAGATAAGAAGATAAGATAAGATAAGATCCTTTATTAGTCCTTTATTAGCGGGGAAATTCACAGTATTACAGCAGCAGAGTAAAAGAAGTAAGGCACTCAGTAATAGAAACGGGAAACAGTGTAAATATTATAATCATTATAAATAATAAAAGTTAAAGTTAAATCTCTAGACTGTTTACAACAAGATAAGAATAAGAATTAAAAAAGAGGTGCATAAGATCCGAATTGCACTTATGAACATATTGCACAATGAAAAATGTTTACATTCTGAATGTGTGTATATTGTATGTGTGTGTATTGTATATGTGTATATTGTGTGTGTGTGTGTATTGTGTGTGTGTGTATGTTGTAAGTGCGTATATTGTATGTGTGTATATTGTGTGTGTGTGTGTGTGTGTGTGTGTATATTGTATGTGTTTATATTGTGTGTGTGTGTGTGTGTGTGTGTGTGTGTGTGTGTGTGTGTGTATATTGTATGTGTGTATATTATATGTGTATATTTGTCTGTGTGTGTGCGTGTGTGTGTGTGTGTGTGGTCTACTGGGAGCAGTGCTGGTTGTGCAGTCTCACAGCAGCAGGAAGGAAGGACCTGCGATAGCACTCCTACACACACTTGGGGTGAAGGAGCCGGTCACTGACGGAACTGCCCAGTGCTGCCAGTCTCACGCATGGGGTGGGAGTCGTTCTCCAGCATGGATGCCAGCTTGTTCAGCATCCTCCTTTCTCCCACCGCCTGCACTGGGTCTAGAGGAGTTCCCAGGACCGAGCCGGCCCTCCTGATCAGTTTGTCCAGTTTCTTCCTGTCTGCAGTGGAGATGCTGCCGCCCCAGCAGACCACTCCATAGAAGATGGCTGATGCCACCACGGTGTCAAAAAATATTGTCTAATCACTTTCAAAAATAAACAGAAGTAAAAGAGTATTCAACCAAAAATAAGTAGAATAAAAGGCTCCAGCCGCTGAGTTCTTGTGGAAGGGAGGAAGAGGCCCTCTTCATTTATTGAGCTTCAGGTGGCAAGATGGTTTCCGGACAACCAAATGCAAAGATCATCACAAAACATCCCCTTCTTTTAACCCGTTTCGGGGTGAGCTCATCACCCCGCCTTGTTCATATGCTCCTGAATCACCTTTTTGGTTCTCATTACTTAATTTGACACTTTCATTGAAAACTTATCTCCAACCATCCCTGGGATCTATTCTTTCTAGACATTCCCAGTCTGGCGGTTCCAGGCCAAGGCCATCATTTTGAAGCTTACTTTATTAATTTATCTCAAGACCCGGTTTTCTCCTGGTTCTCACCAGCTTCCTTCACACTTCGAGGGTCAGCTGGCCTTCATCTTTCACTATGTAAGCAATTTTGCTGGCCTCTCCAAGCTCCAGGTGCATTCTGCCATCTAAAACCCATCCATCCATCCATCCATCCATTTTCTAAGCCGCTTCTCCGTCAGGGTCGCGGGGGGGTGCTGGAGCCTATCCCAGCAGTCTTCGGGCGGAAGGCAGGATACACCCTGGACAGGTCGCCAGTCCATCGCAGGGCAGACAGACAGACACAGACAGTCACTCACACCCAGGGGTAATTCAGCATGTCCAATTGGCCTGACTGCATGTCTTTGGACTGTGGGAGGAAACCGGAGAACCGGGAGGAAACCCACGCAGACACGGGGAGAACATGCAAACTCCACAAACCCACCAAAGTGCTTAGAAACAGTCAGATGTCAGCATTTCAATCATATTATTAAATAAAATCTAAAACCCCTTTCATATAATGCCCTGCCTTTCGTCTGGGTCAGAAGTTCATAGTTTTCTGAAAGAAGAAGTCTGTCTGTCTCAACTATATGACTATAACTTTATTCTAATCATTTCTAGATGAATGATTGTTACAAAGCTTTTATTAATATATGATTCAAGGACATACCCCTTCAAAAACCCCGATAACAGTATGGTCAGGATTTTATTACATTTCAAGGTGGATTGTATTAAACTCTGATTCTGCATTTAAGAGATAATTGGTCCCACAACGGGGAAATTTAACCCATCCGTGAGGTGAAACACCACATATGCACTAATGAGCACACACACACACTAGGGGGCAGTGAGCACACTTGCCCAGAGCGGTGGGCAGCCCAAACCACAGCACCCAGGGAGCAGTTGGGGGTTAGGTGTCTTGCTCAGGGACACCTCAGTCATGTGCTGTCAGCTCTGGGGCTCGAACCGTCGACCTTCTGGTCCCAAGGGTGGTTCCCTGACCTCCAGCCCATGACTGCCCCATCATGTCTTGTTTTAGGTGCAAATCTGCGTGTATTGTTTTTCACTACAGAGGTCATGCGATATGAAAACAGTGTAACAGAGGGTTTGCTTTTCATTTTGACACATTTCCCGCTTGGCTCTTTGAAAAATCTGAGTCATGTGTTCATTGAATTTCCCGTTTGTCGGCTGTAGTGATTGCTTTTTAATTTCAGTTCCTCCCTATAGCTGTTCTAACTTTTACAACTGTAGTAGTAAAGTTCTAGATAAGCCAACTAAGCCTGTATGAGGGGCCTAGATTAGAGTAAAAATGAAGTTCATTTAAAATAATCTTTCCCCTTTTTAAGGCCCAAAAAGAAAATATATGAGAGTGCATTTGGAAACGCCAGAGCAAGCGTGAGGTAAGAAAACAGTGTAAGTCATAGACAATAGCAGACAGTGTCCGGTGATGTATTGACGTTTGATTGCTCGAGTTGGCTAGCATAATTCAGTGCTATGAGGCTTATGTGGAAATGTAGAGGCAGACATCCATCAACATCACCAGGCAGCGCATGAGCAAAGGGTATAAAGTGCATTTTCACATTGCAGAGTGAAGACCCCCGCAGTCTGATACTGCTCAGGGTGAGAAATGACCGTCACTGCCCCGTGCTGCTTTTTGGAGCACATTCGGAAGAATGTTTTCTCATTGTCCAAACGTTAAGTGTGAAACGACCTCTTTGGGACGATCTCAACTGTGCCCCGAACACGCATCAATTGCATGCTGTCTTTTCCTGAATGTTAAGAAGTTTGTGTTGGTCCGCGAGGTGGAGGAGGGGGTAGAGGGGTCTGCAATTTATGCACAAATAGCCTTGTAGTCCATAAATTACGGGTCCCTTGAGAATGGTGTCGTTAGCTGCAGGAAGTTTCCTACTCGTAGGAGGATTAATGGGGGAAGCTTGAACACTACACAGACCCCGAGAGCCTCAACAGCTTGGCCTCCACATGTACATACGCCCCACTATGTCTTAATCAGGGTCTGTGTTCACGAAAGTGCTGATTCAGGATCAAATACTGCCTCATCATTACTGATCTGCATGAGAAAAGCCTCTATGGATGAAAGCACAGTATATTAAAATGCTAATAAATCAGGAAAGCAGGGATGAGGAAATTATTTTTGACTTATTAAATAAAAAATAAAAAAAACTTGTTTTACCTGATGAAACTTACCCTCATTCCAAATGTGATGCCTCTAATATGATCAAAGACA
Organism: Pygocentrus nattereri; assembly: GCF_015220715.1. Lineage (NCBI taxonomy): Eukaryota > Metazoa > Chordata > Actinopteri > Characiformes > Serrasalmidae > Pygocentrus > Pygocentrus nattereri. The sequence goes on along the minus strand of NC_051236.1, from coordinate 5,389,845 downwards.
GTATGTTTATCACTGTTTTATATCACATGTGCTTTTAAGAGCATTTAATAATGGTCAATTAATCCATTTTTGAAGTGGAATGTTTTGCCGTTCTTCCAAGTCTTCAGTTTCTCAACCATACAGGACTTTCGTTGTCATGTTTTGCGTTTTCTTAATGCAACGCACATTTATAGTGGGATTCAGTCTTGCATCCGCGCTCTCTGAACATCCAGTCTTGCTTTTTTGTAACATGTACAGCATTTCTTGGTGTTGTCATGTTGAAATAAGCATGGGAATCCCTGAAAAAGACGGCGTCTAGAAGGCAGAAAACCTTATGTCTCCAAAATGATAACTTCACAGGAGAAGGAAAAAACCTACTTTACTTTTAATGTAAGTCCAGAATTTTTTCCGAGTCATTTTGGGCCATTTCTTTAAGTCCATTCATCATAAAAATTACACACAATGTAAATAACAACAGGCATTTTCAAACTGTAAAAAACTGAAAAACGACAAAAATGGAGATATGAGGTTTTGTCCTGACAGCAGCGGTATGGTGGTCTAAAATATGAAGCTATCTTTCAGCATTAATAAACCACTAATAAGCCTCCACACCTTGACACACACTGTATGAATTTTACACTGGTAACAATCTGAACGGTTCTTTTTCTACTTTTGCCAGGAGAACACAACATCCATTATTTCCACAAGCAATCTGAGAGTTTGACTCAACAGACAACACACAATACAGGTTTCCACTGAGGATCAGTCCATTTCAGATGAGCCCGAGCCCAGAGAAGTAGGCAGCGTTTCTGGATGCTGTTGATATATGACTTCCACTGTGAATAGTACAGCCTTACCTCGCATTTATAGACGCAGTGTGTATACTGTTAACTGATAATGGTTTATCAAAGTATTTCCGAGCCCATGCGGTAATCAGGGTCATAGAAGCATGCCGGTTTTCAGTGCAATGCTGTCTGAGGGGTCACACAGAGATTCCTCCAGGTTCCCTACATTTGTTGATGTTCTTTTGCGCTGTAAAGGGTGAAATGCCTTAAATTGGAGGACGTTTGGGACCATTTTCAAAGGCAAGACATCAGCAGTAAATGTAGCCAGCAGTTTATCATTGATGTCATGATGCTTTTAGTGCTGTTTTTATTTAATAATATGATTGAAATGCTGACATCTGACTGTTTCTAAGCACTTTGGTGGGTTTTTGGGGCATTTTTGCCAATCTTGCCCTCTTTTGAATTACAAGGAACAGCACAGACTGCAAAAAGTACTAGAGAAAAATGTACCATATTTCACTTTGACATATCCAATATTTACTTTAGTGGAGTGAAACTAATGACGGACATATTTGAATAAAAAGCACAGCTTTAAGTATCTGTAAAAGTACTTAAGTTCAGTAGCAAAGTACATGGAGTTCCTTACTTTCAACTACTAATTAATATAGAATAGAATAGAATTCTCACAAAGATGATTGAAGTGCAAGTTTTCTGCTCTATAATAAAAACCAAACCAAGTATTTTTACTCTTATTTGATATAACATGCACTCTTAGGCGGCTGATCTCATAGAAAACTAAATTTGACTTGAAATATGAGTTTGATGTATGATGTAAACATTGTTAAAAGTCAATACAATCCATGTGTGCAAGCTAACCTGCAAAAATGTCCCATTTTGCATTCACGGTTTTTTTGTGGCGTCGCAAAAACCAACACATTTACTATAATCCACCTATTCAATCTACAGCAGTTTAGCTCCGCCCATTCAACTGAAGTCATGAAGAGTGTTTCAGCTCGGACTGCCCATTGAATGAGGCATAATACAGAGCAGCCAATCAGAACAGAGCTTATTTACATATATATATATATATATATAGTCTCAAAGGCACAGTAACAGAAAAGTCTGCTTAATTGAAAGTGATGAAGAAAGGCTGGAAAATGATAAAGTAAAAATTGAGTACTATTACTATGATCAGGGATGGGGGAGAAGCGAAGTAGCGTGTTACTTTTTTGTAGTTAACTTCAAAGTTTTAGTCAATCTAGACACGTTTTAGTCAATCCACGCAAAATTAACCACAGAGCGCGGTCAGTAACTGGGCTGGTGGCAACTGTGCAATCCTGCCTGAGCTGCGGAGCTCCACGCGCTGATCACCTCTGACTTTTAGGCTTAACTCAGGGCTCACAACCGAAATGTTAAGAAGAGCCGTTTTGTCCTTTCAGCAAAAATCAAACCACCTTGGGAGGCACGAGATTTTATGTCCATTTTACCATCTTGGCTGTAAATTTCAGGGTGAGTCAAAAGTCACAGGACACCGTTTTATTTTATTTTATTTTATGTTTTATGCTGTCACGAGCCTCCACGATGCGGTGCTGAAGGTGGTGTTTGTTGTGGATTTTCTCAGCATACACAATTTGTTCGACCTTAAATGGTGTCTGAGGCGCCAGATTGTCCTGCTGAGCCATTTAAGGTGGAATGGGAGAATTCGATCCACTCAGACCAGCGCAACACACACTAACACACCACCACCACGTCAGTGTTACTGCAGTGCTGAGAATGACCCACCACCCAAATAGTACCTGCTCTGTGAGGGTCCATGGGGGTCCTGACCACTGAAGAACAGGGTAACAGAGTATCAGAGAAACAGATGGACTACAGTCTGTAACTGTAGAACTACAAAGTGCAGCTATACAGTAAGTGGAGCTGATAAGATGGACGGTGAGTGTAGAAACAAGGAGGTGGTCAGAATGTTACACCTGACCGGTGTGTATTGCTATAGCCAACACCCTTATATACAGGAGTATATAATCGAGCACATGGGCATGCAGTCTCCACAAACACTGGCAGTAGAATGGGTCGTACTGAAGAGCTCAGTGACTCCAAATGTGGCACTGACATAGGATGCCACCTTCGCTACATGTCAGTTCATGAAATTTCTGCCCTGCTAAATCTGTTAAATGGATGGATGGATGGATTTGTGGGATATTAATGCCCATGGTCTTGGAATAGAATGTCCCACAAACTCATATAAGCGTGATTGTCGTGTTGTGTCCACATACTTGTGGCCATGTTGTGTATAATCCAGTATTTATAGTGATAAATGCTTTACATTCTACATTTTTATGTGGTCTAATTTGTTTTTACTGGTATGTTCCACGTTTCCTGACTGGATCTTCAGCAGAAACGTCAGTCTTTTATGTGCACAAGGGATTAATCATGAGGATTAATCACAGTCTGAGTGGCTTAATGGAGCAAGATGTTAACCACATTCTTAAAACAAGAAACGGCGGTTCCATTTGTGAGGTTTTTATGAAGCTGAAACTCAGTCAGGAATCCTGTTCGAGCTGAACATGCTTCCTGAGTTGGAACTCTGGCGTGGCCAGTGTTAATAGCTAGTGCGAGAAGGAATTTCGCCGACACGTCATGCAAACACTGTAAGCATCTGCTAACTATAACACTGTGGCTGGAGGCGATCACAGGCAACAAATCATACCGAGTGACTCCACAAAACTAACAGCGTGACACATTAGAGAATCAAAGGAAGAGGTGATGAAATAAAGCGAAACGAAGTTGTACAGAAAGCTGAATCACTAGCACGTTAGCTGGTTTGCTTCTGTATGATGGGTGAAGCCCGATGGACCAGGGGCAGCATTAGCAGATAAAAAAAACTCCCAAATGCTTTGAAAATCTAACAGAGACAAAATTTCTCCATCAGAATGACCACTGTTGTTCTTTATTTGACTATAAGTAGTAAATTCATATGAAATTCTAGCCAAAATCTGTTTTATTTTTATTTTTTTTGCATAACTCACTGTGTGAGGTGTAATCAGAGAGATCCAGAGTGGGTTTGGTGTGAAGTGGTTCAGACGTCTTTACAGTGGTGCTGATGGGAACCAGACGTCGCCATGACTACAACACAGATATAGACACTTTATTTACCATCCAGAACCACCAGAGAGCCTACACCAGTCTTCTGAGTTTACATGGAATGTTGATGATGGGAAAATAGAGGAGAATCTGGAATAATATGTTTTTTTTTTTTTTTACTGGGATCTATTTTGCCTCGCAACACCTACATGTATCCCTCCACCACGAATGGATTAAAATACATTTTTAGCCAAAACAAAACTCTCATAAAACAGCGTCTCAGTCATCAGGCAGTGAATTCAGAACCATTTCATGTAGGAACTTTCTGTGAGGAGCTTTTAGAGGGGGACGTCTGGTTCCTATCACCACCACTGTGAGCAGCTCTGACTTGGTAAGTTTTTCTGGAGCGGAGAGTTTCACACCGAACCGCTCTGAATGACTCTGTTTACAGGTTAACCATTTAATTAAGCTGATATTTGGAAAAATCCATGGAATTTCCCCTTTAAGGAAGGTTGACTGCCCATTTATTCAGTTTTTTTTTTACTATTATTGTTATTATGGCCCAAGCTGAAGGCAATGTTCCAGCACTGTAGCTGAAGCATCGCACTGTCTCAAAACTAAGCAACCCAGAATGAGAAATTAAAATTTGTTGCTTCAGCAATTACATTCATGCTTTGCAGACTGTGAAAAATAAACAGTGAAGGAACTGGTGACCTGTCACAACTTTGCCAATAACAGCAACAACTGGTAGCAGAGTGAAGGATTCTTTTTATGATCCGATCTTCAAACAGAATTTCACTTAATTCATTTCAAGTAGGTGTAAGTGGAGTGCCGGCTGTAGCTGGCAATAAATGAAAGGATGTTTCTTTACTTTTATCAGCGTGGCCCTTTTTGTTGATAGCATCATTCCTTTTAAACGGAATTCCACAGAGTTTTCAAATTTTCTGCATAATTAAATGGCTGAGATAAAAAAGTCATTCAGAGCGGTTTGGTGTGAAACTCTCTGTTCTAGATAAACTTACCGAGTCAGAACTGTTCGCAGTGGTGGTGATAGGAACCAGACGTCCCCCTCTAAAAGCTCCTCACAGAAAGTTCCTACAGGAATTGGTTATGAATTTGCTGGCTGAGACATCTGAGACGCTGTTTCATGATAGTTTTGAGAAGCTTTTGGCCTAAAACAGAGGCAAACGCAGCCTGTGGGCAGATTTTAATCGCCCCATGGCTTCTGTTATAATGCCCAGCCAGCCAGTATGTTGCAGTTTTTCCTTTCACCTGTTGGGGGCTTTTAGTTTTGTCCTGACTGGAGCCATAAAGCACAAACGTATTGAGAACCGGCGATTTTGGCAAAGTGGCAAGGACAGTGTAGAAAAGAGGTGAAGAAGAGGGTGCAGGCAGGATGGAGTGGGTGGAGACGGTCAGGGCTGATGTGTGACAGAAGGATAGCAGCAAGAGTGAAAGGGAATGTTTACAGGACAGTAGTGCCTCCTGCTATGATGTACGGTTTGGAGACTGTGGCTCTGTCTAAAAGACAGGAGGCTGAACTGGAGGTGGTAGAGATGAAGATGCTGAGATTTTCGTTGGGAGTGACAAGGATGGACAAGATTAGAAATGAGCAGATCAGAGGGACAGTGAAGGTGGAGCAGTTTGGAGATAAAGCCAGAGAGGCCAGGTTGAGATGGTTTGGACATGTGTTGAGGAGGAATAGTGGATATATTGGGCAAAGAATGTTGGAGATGGAGCTGCCGGGTAGAAGGAGAAGAGGTAGACCTCAGAGAAGGTTTATGTATGTAGTGAAGGTGGACATGGAGATGGTTGGTGTAAAAGTAGAGGAGGCAGTGGATAGGGCAAGATGGAGGCAGATGATCCACTGTGGTGACCCCTAAAGGGAGCAGCCGAAAGAAGAAGAAGAGCTTTTCTTCATAGATCCTCAGAAAACAGGTCAAAGGAGGTCGAGTGACGTCATTGGTGTGACTTTTATTTCAAAATGAGAGATATTTTGTTACGCAGTGACACCAGTGACACGACTCCTGGGGGACTTTCACTATAAACTCTATAATATTTATTTGGCTTTTGTTTTCTTTATGTGATTTAATTTATATATTCCATATATGGAATGTATGGATTATTATGTCACTCACCCTTTACACATGACTTTGAGGACTTCTGCGGTGCTTGGAGTTCTAGATAATTGATTTAAAAATCAATATTGCTAAATTGAGGCTCAAGAAATCATAATTGTTTAATGTTTAATGGGTCATAGACAAATGAATAGCCAGTGAGATGCTCAGTTTGAATAAATGCTTTATAAGGTTGCATTTTTCACATTTTGAGGTCCTCTGTACACATAAGAACTCCAACTTCCACAATGCATCTGGTTCTCAAGCCTGACATCAACCAATCATGAACAGTTACACAGACCCTCCTCCCCTGAGTCCTAATCACTCTCACCTGTTCTCATTAGCTCTATTTGTGTATATACCGGTTAATTGTGTTCACTCATTGTGAAAAGTGGCCAATTGCACAGTCTATTATGTTCTGATGGGTCTCTCTGTTTCTGCCTCCTGTGTTTTTAACCCTGTCTTGGCCCTCGTTAACCCTGTCGGATTTCCCTTTGTACTTTGATGGTTTGGTGTTCATTCTCTGGCTGCCTGACCCAGAACTTCTGTACCTGATTGTTGCTCTCTTGGTTCTGACCTGGCCTGGATTACTGACCACCCACTTGCTTTGACCCATTATCAATAATACTCATGCATTTTACTTCTGCGAGCGCCTGGTTCGCTTGCCCAACACGTCGTGAATAATCAATCCACCCACAAGTATTTTGATGTTGTGGTCCAGTTTGGCCTTCTTTAAAAATAACTTTTGTTCTAAGTGAAAATAAGATAACATATCCTCTGTATAGAACACAATTCTGCGTATTTTAATGTACAATTACTGTTTATTAACTGAATTTATCATGTTGAGGAAATTGTAGCCTGTGTAAAAATCCATCCATCCATTTTCTAAGCCGCTTCTCCGTCAGGAGCCTATCCCAGCAGTCATTGGGTGGAAGGCAGGATATACCCTGGACAGGTCGCCAGTCCATCACAGGGCAGACAGACAGACACAGACTCACACCTAGGGGCAATTTAGCATGTCCAATCAACCTGACTGCATGTCTTTGGACTGTGGGAGGAAACCAGAGAACCCAGAGGAAACCCACGCAGACACGGGGAGAACATGCAAACTCCACACAGAGAGGACCCCGGTCACCCGGCCGGGGAATCAAACCCAGGCCCTCCTCGCTGTGAGGCGACAGTGCTACTCACCACACCACCATGCCACCTGCCTGTGAAAAAATGGAATATTAAATATTTTAAGCTTTATTTTTTCCCAATGTGTTAAAAAATAAGCAAATGCATATAAATTGCAGAAAAATGTCATATTTAAGTTCCTTGCAGAGAATGTGTTAACTCCCAGGTAGCGGGCTTATATCTGTCTGCTAGCTTAATAACGTTGGCACCCCCTGACAGTTTGCCACTGCTGGTCCACCCTCGGACCACCTATATCACTGTCCTGCATACAAGCTCTCAAACCAATTTTAAATGTACTTAAAAGACTTTTATTTTGGACAATAAATTTAGACAAACATTACAAACAACTGAGAGAAATAACAACTATGGAACTATGGAAAATTATTTTATAGAAAATGTTCTTCCTGACATCGTGATAGATTAAAATTATCTCTAAACTAATTAAGGAAGTATAACTAAGGACAAAATAAGTAAACTGGACTGTGAATGAGTGACGATATGCGGAATTTTGTCTATCACTCGGCATAATCACCGGTGTGACGCCCGGAAAGATTAAGTGACCCTTATCAGTCCCACAACTGGGAAATTTCACCTCCACATTTAACACATCAGTGCAGTGAAACACCACATACACACTAGTGAGCACACACACACACACACACACACACTAGGGGGCAGTGAGCAGGAGTGGTGGGAGTGGTTGGAGTGGGCTGGAGTGGTGGGCAGCCCTATCCACAGCACCCAGGGAGCAGTTGGGGGTTAGGTGTCTTGCTCAAGGGCACCTCAGTCATGTATCGTCGGCTCTGGAGATCGAAGCAGCGACCTTCCGGTCACAGGGCTGGTTCCCTAACCCCCAGCCCACAACTGCCCCCATGCTGAGCTGAGCAAAATGCCAGTGGACCTCCAGCTCTGCCATCAGCAGGCCAACAGTGGTCCACTATCCTCTTACTATCAGGGCTTATGGGTATTCAAACTTTTACAAAAGACTGCATATATTTCACATGGTGGAGGGATAGATGCTGTGCATTGTGAGGCAAAATACCCCCCAAAGAAAACTTATATATTTTAGATAAACCACCATCATCAACATTCCATATGAACCCAGAAGACTCGTGTAGGTTCTCTGGTGGTTCTGGATGGTAAATAAAGTGCCTATATCTGTGTTGTAGTCATGGCGACGCCTGGTTTCCATCACCACCACTGTAAAGACATCTGAACCATTTCACACCAAACCCACTCTGAATCTCCCTGTTTACACTTCGCCCACACTCAAATATGCAGAAGGTTCCTGTTAATGAACTTTGTGAAACAGTGAAATAAACGTCTAGAACATTCTTCCTATTTAGGTATGAAATAGTGACACGTTTCGTCTTCTAATCGTCTTCAAACTGTGTTTGCATGTGTGTGAGAGCACGTTCAGGGTCTGTGCACGATTTTCGCTGCCCCTAGTGATCTTGTTTTGAAAGTACTTAAGCCCTGTTCTCCATCATAGAAGGCAGGAAACACCATCTCTCAAGAGAATGCCAATCAGAGAGCGCAGCATGATCACACTGAAAGATATACAACCGCAGATTTCACGTCGCACAAAAGCACGTTACGGGCCGAACGTGGCAAAACGCAGCAATGTCATGAGAGGGAACGTCGTGAACTGAATCTCACAGATCCAAAAGAAATATTTGATGGCAGCTCTTTCTAAATAAACCAATAATGGCTCGTTTGATGATTTATTACCAGCCTTAGAAGAAGCACTTATGCTATATAACATATCAGCGTTGCATTGGCTGACACCAGACTCCTTCAGATAATGTCAAAAATAATAAGATTGATCATCTTTTCTAAGAAAACATGTTTATATTTTCTCCCTCACCACTCCGAATATCTTTAGATGGTCACTCCCTAAACCTCAAACACAACTCTAGCTGGCCTAATTTTTTGGGGCTTGCAAATATAGCCCCATAAGCTCCGAGGACGAGGTGCGCCAAGTGAAACAAGGCTCGTAGTGGCTGTGTTTACGAGAGCAGCTGATATCGTAAAAACCAGCTCCAATCTGGTAAGAAAAACAGAGATAAGATAGGATTCAAGCAGCCCCTACAACTGCTGCCAGCACAGCACGTGGCAACGTGCCAGGGCAGTTTATAAAAACCACCTCTAAATTGTTGGAGAAGACTTGATTGCAATAACAGGCTGATTACAGTTGTTGCAGAATCGCAATTCATAATAGAATGACAAAAAGCCAGTGGCAAACATAAACAGTGAGAAACCTGAGACATTAGGCCTGAGAGTCAAGGACTTATTTAGCGGTTGGCATGGCTCTTAGGCTCCGAGAGGTTTACAGAGTCATGGAGATGGGCTTTAAGATGTTTATGTTGGGATTCTGAAGCTGTCTGTTATGCCACGCAACCAACACTGACCTTCAGCAGACGCTCTGGACTGGAAAGTAGCCTCATACAAGCTGTCCTGTGGGATTAGACCAAACGGCCAGCTTTATAAAATTCAGTAATTCTGTTCTGGATCATTACATCGATCAGGCAAAACATTATGACTCCACTTACTGTATAGCTGGTCTTTGTAGTTCTACAGTTACAGACTGTAGTCCATCTGTTTCTCTGATACTCTGTTACCCTGTTCTTCAGAGGTCAGGACCCCCATGGACCCTCACAGAGCAGGTACTATTTGGATGGTGGGTCATTCTCAGCACTGCAGTAACACTGACGTGGTGGTGGTGTGTTAGTGTGTGTTGCGCTGGTGCGAGTGGATCAGACACAGCAGTGCTGCTGGAGTTTTTAAACACTGGGTCCACTCACTGTCCACTCTAATAGACACTCCTACCTTGTCGGTCCACCTTGTAGATGTAGTCAGAGACGACAGCTCATCTGCTGCTGCACAGTTTGTGTTGGTCATCCTCTATTCTTCATCAGTGGTCACGGGACGCTGCCCACAGGACGCTGGATGTTTTTGGTTGGTGGACGATTCTCAGTCCAGCAGCAACACTGAGGTGTTTAGAAAGCGAATACATCTCAAAGTCAACACATTTAGCATTTCTCATAACAATATTGTTGTGAAGATGCCATGAGATTATTGAGATATTTGTTGTAAGTAATTGTATCTAGTGAAGCTTGTTTCCAGACACAATGCAGATCATTTAGATTATTTCAAGAAATCATCTTTCTCATCTTTCATCAAATAGAACAAACCAATTTCATTAGACAAAATTACTAAAATTAGGTAAAATATCTTGCAATGTGGTGGCGAGGTGGCACGGTGGCGTGGTGGGTAGCGCTGTCGCCTCATAGTAAGGAGGGCCTGGGTTCAATTCCCCGGCCGGGTGACCAGGGTCCTCTCTGTGTGGAGTTTGCATGTTCTCCCTGTGTCTGCGTGGGGTTCCGTTGGGTTCTCCGGTTTCCTCCCACAGTCCAAAGACATGCAGTCAGCCCAGTTGGACATGCTAAATTGCCCCTAGGTGTGAGTGTTTGAGTGTCTGTCTGTCTGTCTGTCTGCCCTGCGATGGACTGGCAACCTGTCCAGGGTGTATCCTGCCTTCCGCCCAATGACTGCTGGGAGCTCCAGCACCCCCCGCGACCCTGACGGAGAAGTGGCTTAGAAAGTGGATGGATGGATGCATCTTGCAATGAGCGGAATAATATCATACCATTCTAACAACAATGAAACAATGGGAAATATTTAATATTCTGACTCAATTTCATATGAATTATATCACCAAAATAACAATTTTTTGGCAGTGCACTTATCCTATCAGTGCACTTTGTAGTAGTGGTGTAGGCAGTATTACACTTTTGTGTAGGCCTGTAAAAAGGAAATAGATCAACTTGATAGATTTCCAAACCTGGAAATGCTGGTTCTGCAACGTTAATAACACTGGATTCACATAAACACAGCCAACACTGCAAAATCCTTCACTCTAAGGAACAACGTCTGCCCAATGAAGATTCAAGTTTCAAGAGTTTTATTGTGATATGTGCAGCAGAACAGGCAGTTACACTGTACAATGAAATTCTTACTTTGCTATTCCTCCATTCACCAAATAAAATCTTAAGAGAATAGAAAAAAAAAATATAAGAGTAACATTAAAAACAATAGTAATAAAAGTAAAAAAAAAGGTAGAGTGTGTGCAAAGTTGAAAGAAAATTAAAGTTACATGTGTGTATGTGCAAGTATGTAGAGCAGTCGTTCATAAGTATCATATATACATCAAGTAACAGATGTAAACAGTGCTCTGACAGCAGCAGTACAGCGTATGTAAGGTGCAGTTATTGAGTGCACGGTTAAACCAGTTCAGAGTGGGAGGGGGGAGAGGTAGTGAGTGAGGTGTTCACAGGCCATCAGGCTTGTGTAGTCCTGGACTTCACACTCCTGTAGCGTCTGCTTGAAGGTACGAATGTGAAGAGTCTGTCCTGGGGTGTGTCCTGTCCCTGATGGTGTTGTGGGCCCTCCTGATGACCCTGGCGTGATAAATGTCCTGTAGTGAGAGGAAGGCTGCTCCTGAGATGGACTGTGCAGTTTTAATCACACGCTGGAGAGCCTTCCTGTCCTGAGCAGTGCAGTTTCCATACCAGACCATGATGGAGCTGGTAAGAACACTCTCAATCATACTCCTATAGAAGGTGCTGAGAATTTTGGCTGGAATGCCAAATTTCCTCAGTCTTCTCAGAAAGTACAGTCGCTGCTGGGACTTCCTGATGATGAGGTGTGTGTTGTGAGACCAGGTGAGATCCTCACTGATGTGGATGCCGAGGAATTTGAAGGTCATCACCCTCTCCACCTCAGTCTCACCAAAGAACAGGGGCCTTTTCTGCATTCAAGGAAAGATTGTTGCCATGACACCAGGCCACCAGCTCAGCCACCTCCTTCCTGTATGCTGTCTCATCCCCACCAGTGGTCAGTCCAGGGACTGTAGTATCATCAGCAAACTTGATGATGCTGGTGTTGTTCTGGGAGGCCACGCAGTCATAAGTGAAGAGTGTGGACAGAAGGGGGCTCAGGACACAGCCCTGGGGGACCCCTGTGCTCACTGTTCTGTGCTGGATGTGCGGCTGCTCATAACCGAGTTTGCATCAGGCAGCTGAGGTGAAACTTAATCGTAGGCTAAATTATATCATTGTTATCGGAACAACACTTCGTATCTACAATTGGGCAACTTTACAGGAGAAGGAAAAAGTTTTTAACTTGTAGTGGGTATTGATGGAATTCCAACGTCATTTTAGACCATCTCATCATGAAATTTTAACACTATAAAAAGTTTAAGTGGACTTTCGACATGATCAAAAATGTCAAAAATTGTAAAAATGGAGATACAAGGTTTTTGAGGAACAGTGATGATATCTTTATGGACCATTTAAGCCTTCACAGAATGGATTGCCAGCAAGACGCTCTGATTAAAATGTGGTTGTCTTTTGTCACGTTTTGAATTATATGTGAATAATACGTTGGCCATCAGGGTAACTGGACATGGTCCAATTTGGCCTGCTTTGAAAAAGTTTGGACCTCGCTGTTTTGAGTGAGAACAATTTAACACATTCTCAGCAGGGAGCACACATCTGCACGTTTTAATGCACAGTTACCCTTTATTTGATGAATTTAACATGTGGGGAAAATGTGGACCAAGCCAAAGTTATGGCATATTTTATATTTTATTTTTTTTCAGTATGTAAAACTCAGCAAATAAATAGAAATGGCCACAAATGTCATATTTGTGCTCCCTGCAGATGATGTGTTAACTTTTAAATATGACTGTATATATTTCCACATGACACAAACAGGCTGTTGTAAAATCCCAGCAGAAAAGTTTTGTTTTGATTTAACACATTTTACCGTCATCAACATCACATATAAAACGCAGAAGACACTTTTCAAATGATGAAAAATGGAGATCAAGGTTTTTGCGCAACAGCAATGAAATGTTTATGGACCATTTGTTTCTTACCTTTGACTCAATGCATTAAAGTGCATTCTCAGAAATAAAGGTGCTAGACTGTCTCTGGGTCAGTCCCCCTCTTGTCACTGGGGTGGGACCCTCAAGGCTCCATCTCAGTACCTTCAGTCAGGGAACATATCTGGACCATAATCCACTGAAATGATCTGTTCTAAGCTGTACTGACTCTACACACCCCGCCTCGCCTCGCCTTGCCTCCAGGCTTTGATTCTACTGATCTGTTTTAAAACATTCGGTTATGAAAACCTACAAATACCAACTTTTCACCTGGAGAAACTGATTTAAGCTTCACAATCAGACCCAAAAACCACTGCTGGAGCTTTGAGGGAACATTTACACTGTTTGTACCTCGATGAACGAAGAATGGTCCTGAACAGAACCTTCATTTCTAACAGCGCAGATGTTTACCTTGATGTTTTGACACAGTCCGTTTTAGCTTTTTGTGGTGGAAAAGCATTCCAAGCATCAAATTAGCTGCCCACTTATGATAATAATGTTTTTTTTCTAACTGGTCTATCAGGGACGGCTATAACAGGTCCTCCCCTCATTTTTTAAACCCCTGCTGGAGCTTCAATTTCACTTCTTTTTGAAGAGATGCAGTCATATTTCCTTAGCAATTAACCTAGAAAAGATTGCGTCTTTACAGCTCCAGCAGAAAAGATTTGTTCTGGATGTAAACGTTAAATTAGCAGTGTGTCTGTACAGATAGCCTGTGATGTACCCAAACTATTAGACAAACAAAACAGGCTGTAATTGGTAAATAATGAACATATGCTGCTCATTACTGTCCGAAGTTGTTCTGCGTCCTGTTCTTATTCTCCTGAAAAAGGAAGCAGTGCTGTGAATTCAAGGCTATTCTGCTGCTTGTTTTCACTTGCATTCATCTACGTTTTGACACAAGCGACTGACCCTTAGTACAGTCCTCACTGAAGGTTTGACTTTGCAGTGGGGAGTCTCAACCAAAGGCCGTTCACCTTCCTCCACAGGGGCAGGAACATTTAACGCATCAATCTTGTGCTTCTTATCCTCCACATAATCCCATAAAAGCATTCCCGTCAACAACCTTTTGTCACACGTCCTCCTCTCTAAGACTGGTGTGCTAACATGATCAGCGTCTCCTGAAGATGTGTTAAACAGACTCCAGAAGGCGTTTTAAGGGTCCCTGAGGAGTTTTCCCCTTTAAAACTGGGATTATAAGAACATGAAAAATCTGGAGGAGAAGTTTCTGCTTGTAGACGTGCTTTTACCCCCATCCATCTGATAAACCCTGACAGGGAATCACACAGGGATGATGAAGGAGGGATCCAACATCTGCTCTCATTCCAAAACACATATTAGTCAAAATTTCGCCACATCTGAATGATAATGAGCTTGGAGCACAAAGGCCGAGGCAGTTTGTTCAAACTTTCTGAGATTTGCATCGGAGTAATTTGGTGACAAACTGCGGGAGTTACTGTTGGCAATGAAACAATCTGGTTCCTTTAGTTCCTTCACAGTTCTAGCCACATACATACACAGAGCAGGCTTAATAACCGGGCCGGGACACAATCACTGTTAATTTGGCTCTGTAGAGCAGCACGTTGGCTTTTAACTGGAACAATGAGCTTGAGGCTGAAGAGCAGAGTGTCAGATTTAATCGGAGGGTATTGGTATGTTTATTAGGTGAACCGTATAAGAATCAAGACCTTTTAATCGGTCCGCACATTTCAGGGGGCCGTAATTGGACAATTGTCTGCTCGGGTCTTGGCCAGCTGTATTTTGTTACACAAGAGGTATAACAAAAAGTCCAGAGTTTATTCTAGATGTGGCATTTGCAGTGTGCAGTTAGGGTTTCTCAACCTGAGAACCAAAGAAGTGGGAATGCCAGATAAGCAGGCCGTGGTGAGAAAATTCACAATACATCAATCAAAGATATAGATCAAGCACCAGTTATGTCAAAATCAGCTCTTAACCGTTGTTAAAGTCAGCATGGATGGGAAATAATAGCGCATTCTCATCCGTCGGAGAGAATCAGGGAGGGTCTCTGAGTCTCTGAGCTAACACACTATTGGTTAACCCTGTAAGGCTGATGCAGAAACATCACTCATGTGATTTCTCAGTGCTGTTGTTGCGTCTATTTAATCTGTAAAGCAATTAATCTAACCAAGTTGAAAGTTTGTAGATTTGTGTTTAGTACATTTCCTGATCAAATGGTATCTTGCCAAGTGAAATGCCGTTTAATCCAGTCAGAATATCTAATGTTTCCCATTTTTAGATGGTTTTGCACTTATTAAAAGGCTATCTAGCTTGTTTCTGGTCATTTTTTTACCTGTTTTAAGTCATTTTATTAAGGAAAATTCTTACAAAAAATGATCTGCCAATAAATACTTAATAAAATGACCTAAAACAAGTAAACAATGTCTAGAAAAACAAGTAAACAATGTCTAGAAATGTAATAAGGTAAATTATATTATGCTTATATTATGCTTACAATCTAAACAGGAGAAATATTAGATTTATCAACTATATTTAAGATCATTTTACTTGACAAGATGGCATTTTTTGCAGTGTAGTATAAGTCATTAGTTGCTGTTAATTGCTATTCTGATTAAATAAACTAATAATAAATTCTTAGGGATTTGAATGCATGCCCACTCACTCATAAACAAACTGTGTATCCAACAATTAAGCAAAACACTGATAGGAGAATAAGTGGCTCATAGAAATCTCCAGTTCTACATGCTGATACGTTCCGTTCTGTCCAGTGTGGCCAATTTAACCCTCTTGGGTCCATGAACTCACATACACATCAGAATGTCTCTATATCTATGTGTGTAGCTTTGGGATGATCCAGCTCAGAAATCCAGTTCCAACCCTTCCTGAAGCCGCCCTTTCCGTTCCATCTGATCACGAGATCCTACGAAACTCACATCCGGAGTTATGAGCCTGTGAAGAGGGGCTGAGGTACAGGTTATCTGCCTCTCACCCTGCGGAGCTGCTGGACTCATGTGTCCGTCTACATTCTGTGTGAAACTGACCGACGGACACTCAGGAAATCACTAAGGACTGACCGTCACGCTGGAAACCCTTCATTCTTCATTCAGTCCACATCAGAGACTCGTGTTGAGCGGCGTCAGAGAGTCTACAGCTGCTGAAGCTGCTGCAGCGGGTTTGGAAAGCAGTGATGAAGATAGCGGAACATTTAGATATGAAACATATGAGGATCGTGTTCTATGAAGAACCTTTAGAGGAGAGTTTAAGAAGAGATGGACAAATCGAGAAGATGACCTCAGACCAAAGAGGGTTAAGTGAGTGTAAGAGACCATCGCTAAATTCTCAGAATGGATCGCTGGTGAGACACTCAGTTCCATAGGGTTAATATTATTTTTCCTTTCCTGCTGTGTCAAGTTGACGTCATCCAAAATCAGAGGATGTGAAAACAAGAATTCAGTCTTTTAAATGGAATTATGAATTAAGCTTAACCTGATCAGGGACAAGAACTAATGCAACAGGAAGGTCAATTTTGAATTCAGGTTGACATTAGAAAGCATGAAAGCTTAGGAAGAGCGACCTAAAAGACGAGGAAGAAGACGTGTTGTCATGTTTAACATTTCATTTATGGCATTTTGGCTGACGCTCTTATCCAGAGCAATATTGGTATAGTGTAGGGTGCTTGTCCAGGGAGGGCCTGAACCCCAGTCTACAGTGTAGAAGGCCACCCACTACACCAACCACACCATTCCAAATGAACCCCTTAAAATCAGTAACTACAAGGACATTAACGTGCACAGGCTGATCTATTCTCAGGATAATCTTAGGATAAGAAGTAGGCACTAAATCTTTGGGCCCTGGCTATTTAAGGGCATCTTTAAACGCTTTTAAGCATCTTTGCTCTAGAAAAGATTTGAGTCAAATCATGAAGTCAAAATGACTTTAATTGCTGTAGATGTTGCTGCTTTGTGTATAAATGGATTGGAGATCACTTCCAAGCTTTCTTGCACAAAGTGCTCATGATGCTGAGGTTTGTAATCGTTGTTTATGGTTTATTTAACTTGGTTGTTTCATTCAAAGTATATCTTCGTTTTTCAGTTTTTGGGCTAATTTAAAAGAACCTGTTGCCCTTTACATGGTGTGTACATTTCAGGATGAATGGCCCAAAAGAAACCGCTTAAAATGACATGGAACTCATTCTGGTTCCATTGACTTTCATTCAAAGTAAAGTAAGTTTTTTCCTTCTCCTGTAAAGTTACCATTTTGGAGATACAGGGTTTTGCTCTGACAACAGCGATATATTTGTGTTGAATTTCAGACGGAACGGACAAACCATTTACACTTAAGGTGAAATGCTGGACTCCAAGGTCAGTTTACAAGGCCTGTAATCGTTTAGTTTTACAACTACATCATGCCAAATGGTTGATTAATGGAATCCGTAATTTTCTGGAGATGTTCTATCTTTTTAGATATCAGAACATGCTACTGAATCACTGCAGGGGGCTGGAAATTAATCATCCTTATCATCACACTCAGACAGCCCAAACTGGGAGGATGTCACGCAGAGCTGACATTCTTATTTGTGCACGGTTTCATGTTGCCGTCTGTTTGTGGTTACGAGGTACACCCCCCCCCACCGCCCACCCTCATGTGCACGTGTGTGTGTGTGTTTGTGCAGGTGGAGAACATTACTGAGAGTGTGAGCTCCGTTCTGAAGAAGTGAGACAGGAAGGAAGAAGAAAGAGAGAGAGAGAGAGTTTAGTTGAAAGTACCTGTTTAATCACACCAGCACGTTTTCAATCAAAGGCTTAATTCCCCAAATGTACCATCTGTACATTATACGGTCCATTTTGATTGGCTTGAATAGTGCGGTACATGCAGGCCTACACAATATGCATGTGTGCTAGTATTTCAGAAGTGCTTGTACAGGGCTGGAAGACCAATGCTGTTTCACTAAAAGTGCTACATTTCAGCACTGCACTTTCAGGCAGCCGGCCCAATAAAGCAAAATTAACCTTTACAATCATTAAAATCCTGTTTCTCATCACTGGAACTCTAAACAATCTCATAGCTCTGACAAAAACCCAGAGTTCTTTAATGACATATTGGCGGTTTCTTCATAAATTAAGCAACCAATTGTCTTTGGAAGCCTGTAGTCCCTCTAGACATGATAAGGAGGCTCAATACAAGCAGCAACAGGGATTGTTTTGCTGGAACACACGTCTCAAATATATTGGCATGTGATTAGTTTTCTAAAGCCAGAATGAACAGAAGTATAAAAAGATAAATGGAGCATTATGGTATCATGCAGTACTTTTAAATCAATCGCTCTCCATTTCAAAATAAACAAGTTTCTGATAAAAGAAGATGAAATGGAGTTTCTTTTGGAAGTACGGCTGATTCTGCAGGTTGGATTTGCTCACATGCTAGAAATGGGTCCTGACTTTTTCCCTTTACTAGATATGAATGTAACTGTGCTTCTGTAAATTCGAGATGACCAGTAGATTTTGAAGAATTTGAAGAACAATTTACACCAATCAGGCATAACATTCTGACCACCTCTTTGTTTCTACACTCACTATCCATCTTATCAGCTCCACTTACTGTATAGCTGCACTCTGTAGTTCTACAGTTACAGACTGTAGTCCATCTGTTTCTCTGATACTGTTACCCTGTTCTTCAGTGGTCAGGACCCCCATGGACCCTCACAGAGCAGGTACTATTTGGGTGGTGGGTGATTCTCAGCACTGCAGTAACACTGACGTGGTGGTGGTGTGTTAATGTGTTGTGCTGGTATGAGTGGATCAGACACCAGTGCCACTGCTGGACTGAGAATAGTCCACCAACTAAAAACATCCAGCCAACAGCGTCCTGTGGGCAGCGTCCTGTGACCCCTGATGAAGGACTAGAGGATGACCAACATAAACTGTGCAGCAGCAGATGAGCTGTCGCCTCTGACTTTACATCTACAAGGTCGACCTACAAGGTAGGAGTGTCTAATAGAGTGGACAGTGAGTGGACCCAGTGTTTAAAAACTCCAGCAGCACTGCTGTTTCTGATCCACTCAGACCAGCACAACACACACTAACACACCACCACCACGTCAGTGTTACTGCAGTGCTGAGAATGACCCACCACCCAAATAGTACCTGCTCTGTGAGGGTCCATGGGGGTCCTGACCACTGAAGAACAGGGTAACAGAGTATCAGAGAAACAGATGGACTACAGTCTGTAACTGTAGAACTACAAAGACCAGCTATACAGTAAGTGGAGCTGATAAGATGCACAATGAGCGGAGAAACAAGGAGGTGGTCATGATGTTATGCCTGATCGGTGTAAAATACTGGAGATTCTAAAACACAAAATCCATCGCAAGGTATGCAGAAAGAAGGTCGCAAATGAGATTATGAAGCTGTCCAGTTGGAGAAGCAACACTCCTTGACAACAGCAAAATGCAGGTTAATCATGTGCAATACACCATTCCTCCCCAACTTTCCACCCAGTCTGTCAAAACCTCTGTGGGCTGCGGTTTAGTCTGCGTTGTTAAAAGATCCCCTACTCTAGACTCTAGACAACCTCTTGGAATCTTCTTACAGATTCCCAATCGCTGACAACACTGGCAGTCATATAAAGTTCATAGAATATCAGTTACATTCATGACTACAGACTAATTTGGTTCCTACTCACATCCAGAGATGATATGAAGCGCAGTGGATAATGAATACCAACAAAGTCAGAAGGAATGGGAAGCGTCAACAGTGAAAGATTAAGTGACCCTTATTAGTCCCACAACAGGGAAATTTCACCTCCACGTTTAACCCATCCATGAAGTGAAACACCACATACACACTATGAACACACATGCACTAAGTGGCAGGGAGCACACTTGCCTGGAGCGGTGGGCAGCCCAATCCACAGTGCTCAGGGAGCAGTTGGGGGTTGGCTGTCTTGCTCAAGGGCACTTCAATCATGTACTGTCAGCTCAGGGGATTGAACCAGCGACTTTCCGGTCACAGAGCTGGTTGCCTGACCTCCAGCCCATGACTGTCCCTAAATCCCAGCTCTTCCTAGATTATAGTTGTAGACGAAGTCACAAGACACTAATCCCAGTGTCGGCATCCTATTGGACTAGTGTACCCAAAAACCCTCTTTATTTCTGAGACTGAGGCAAACACACTTGAGACAGCAGGTCAGAGGCCTGCTGGTGGCATCCAGTCTAAATAAAAATAATCCATGGCCACGACTTAATAAGGCATGGGAACAAGATAATTAAGTCATGGCTACGTCTCAGTAAGACATGGGAACGAGATTCTAAGGCATGACCATGGCTTAGTAAAGCATGGGTATAGCCTTGAACACAGCTTAATAAGGCATGATCTTGTTCACACGTCTTACTAAGACATGGCCATGACGTAATTATCTTGTTCCCACATGTTAATATGGCATGGCCACAGATTATTTTTATTTATTTGGGATGTCACTAGCTCCTTATGGACCATCAAAAAGAGTCAATCAACAAGGGCAAATTCCTTGGTGGGCTTGAAAAAAGGATGATAAAAAGGCACTAATTAGAAACTTTGGATGGATGGGGAACCTTCTTTCTCCAGCTGCTCCTGTAAGAACTGCAGCACTACATGGGCTGAACATTGTACTGGGTTTCACTGGTTGACTGCACACCAACAAAATCATCTGCCAATGAGGGGTGTACATGAGTCATTCTACAGAAACGTCCACTGTTCTGTCTCTCCATAGGAGTCACTGGTGTTACTCATCCTCACCGGTGTTACTCATAATAAAGGAAACACCAGAGACGTTTTTAATGAAAAATGCATTTTACAGAACGGCTGCTACAGAACATCAAACCACACGTAATATATCTGTAAACAGCAGGGACACAAAAACAGACATTTCTGTAAAATGACCTGCATAGTCTGCCAAGTAGTCTTCCATACCATCAGCTCATAAACCGTTGTCTGAGCTGAGGCTCAGAGGCTGCAGCCTGGAGGTGACTGATGATGTGGGTCAGATGTGGGCCCACCATTGGCCACCCAGCAAGGACAGGAGGTCCTTCCCAGCTGGTGATCTCTTGGAACAAGAGCAAAGTGGCAGACCACCAGGGAGACATGATTAGTATGAAACAGATGAGAGGCACAAAGGTGGATATTTAACCAATGGCTTGAGACCCAGAGAGCCAGGTGAAAATAAGAGTTTGTGCTTGGAATAACATCAAGTCATGCCATATCTGTTCCACTTCAGGCAGTTACACCCCCAAAGGTGACAGGCGGAAGATGTGAATGAAAACCATTACCATGCATTCCATGGTGGTGCCAAACTGCCTCAACCCTCAACCCAACCCTCCTTTCTTCTGACATGGAAGTGTTAGATCACCTCAAGATTGATCCCAAGGGGACAACCATAAGCCGCAAATGTCTCTGTCTCTACAACTTTAGAGCTGCTGTCTACTGATGTGACATCTCCACCACTGTATCTCTTTAATCCTGCTTTACAGGATTCACACAACTACCAGCCAGATGCAGAGAACATCTCGGACACATACGGGAGACAGCCAACATATAAGTCCAGAGATAGGCCTATGAACCCGGATGACCTGAGCTGGTGTAGAGCTCTTTCCTCAATTCATGGGCAATCACAATATAATATGGGTCATTTAGGCCCAATATTGTTTCTTATTTTTACCCCTGTCCCTTGGTTATGAGCTACAAGGGGCAGTGGTTGAGATCTTCCCTCTGAAATGAGACCCTCAAATAAACAGAGCATCACTTCATTAACAGCTACCAGCGCTGCTCTGTAGGCGACCCTGCCCGTCTGCAGGGACAGCAGAGGAGGGGAAAGCTCAGCTCCTCACTGCTGGGCTTTAGTTACATTTAGGGATCATACGCCTTCAAAGAGGGGGGTGATTATTTATTATCACCCACCACTAATTCTTCAGAGATATGAAGCTGAAGGCAGATATTCTCCAGATTCTTGTTTGAATTCTCCCATTCCATCTTAAATAGAGCAGCAGTTCTGATGCCTGAGGTGCCAGAATGTAACTGAAAATGTAGCTGTCTAGTTACCAAGATGTTAACATACTAGTAGTCTATTTTAATGCTTGTTATGACGAAAAGGACCTTAATGCAAACAACAGTATGTCACAATCCAAGCCACAGGTTGGTCAAAACTTGCATCAGCTGAGCTTGTGGCCACCATCAGGTTATAACTGCAGTCACCATTACTTAGTCTTAAAATCAGGGGTGTCCAATCTTATCCTCAAAGGGCTGATGTATTTGCAGGATTTCATTCCAAAAAAAGAAGGAGCACACATGATTAGCTGTTTGAAGACTGAGACCCACTGATTAAACAAGTGGAATTAATGAAAATCTGCAGCCACTCTGGCCCTTTGCAGATAAGATTGGACACCCCTGCTTTGTGTCACGGTGTGCATACCAGAAATAGACTAGTGTCGTATTGAACACTAACCATTCGTTTCCTGCATTTGAACACATGAGCTATGGGAAAAATGTCTGTAGATCCATGTCACATCTCTAGATATCTTAGATATCATTTTCCAAGGGCACTGGCGTTGTAGGAGCAAGGGGCTACTTGCACAATCAATAATAACACGTGGAACTTATAAGGTCCTTAAATTCAGCTGGGAAGTATCTGTAAATTTGTGTTTAGATATCTTGATTACAGCAAGCTTAGTGGCTGCTAGGGGTGGGAAAGTCTAGGCACCTCACGATTTGATCACAATTCAGAGGCTGCGATTCGATTATAAAACGATTATCGTTGCTTTTTTTCTATACAGGATTTCTAGTTTCTCACTGTGTGAGGACTTGGTCATTTTAAAGAAAAGTATCTGTAATGATCCATAACGAATTTACTTCCGATATCTTAAATTAATAAATTAAACGGAAGTGGTAGGGGCAGTTGTGGGTAGGAGGTTAGGGAACTGGCCCTGTGACCGGAAGGTTGCCGGTTCAATCCCCAGGGCTGACAGCACATGACTGAGGTGTCCTTGAGCAAGACACCTAACCCCCAACTGCTCCCCGGGTGCCATGGATAGGGCTGCCCACTGCTCTGGGCAAGTGTGCTCACTGCCCTCTAGTGTGTGTGTCTATTCACTAGTGTGTATGTGGTGTTTCACTTCATGGATGGGTTAAATGCGGAGGTAGAATTTCCCCGTTTGTGGGATTAATAAAAGTATCACTTAAATGTGGCGAGTGAACTGGAAAAAGCTCATTCACTGCTCTCGTTTGGAGCACATGGGACACTGGCTGCCACTCATCTTCAATAAAATGCAGTTATGGTGAAATGAGACTCTGTGGAAGTGAATGTCCACACAGCACGTTCGGTTTTGGTCTCGTTGTAGAGGGTCGGGGGGGTCTCTGTGTCAGTAAAATATCCTTGAGACGGGTTCTGAAGTGTCCAGCATAGTGTGAAGGCCCTGGTTCTCAACGACTGAGAACGGATACAAATCCTGGGCAATAAAAGTTGCAATAGGGATTGTAATTCGCTTCTGAATTGGGTGGAAGCTTTGACATTGCTTGCTTGATGGTTTGAAGTTGCGAAGATGAATTCAGTTTCTCTATCGAATTTTCCAAATTGGGTGGAAGCTTTGAGGAAATGTCTCTCAATGTTTGATTTTTCTACAAGGCAGATTCTCCAGCTTCTTGTTCAAATATTCCCATTCAAATGCCTGCTGCACTATTTAAGGTGGAGCAAGAAAATTCAAATGAGAAACCGAATTCAGCTTTGTGACTGTTTCGTTTTTCAGTTTCTCGTTGCAGATTAAACGTATCAGGAAACCAGCTGGAGTGATTATAAATACTAATAAGTCCATTCATCTCCAAATTATCGATGTTCGTCTTATATCTCTCTCTTTGGCGTTTCTTTGGCTACTAGCTGGATGAGACTGACTGTCTGCGTTGCTATGGTGACCAGCAGTTTGCGCTGATCTTCAGGGCTAAAGGGTGAATCAGCAGCTCTACATTAACTCCATTTACTGTTAAACTGTGTTGAACGATCAGCAGAGCTTTACTTTACTGTAAAGGAGGATTATTTTATTATTACCTACTAATTTAATTCAGCTGTGGAGCCACAACAGGGCGAAAAAGCCATATGCGGCTCCAAAGCCACAAGTTTGCCGACCCCTGCCCTAACATCTAACAGAGAGCGATGATATCTACATTCACTTTGTGTTCTTTTCCTGCAAATTCATACTTAGATGAGTTGTAGTAGTTAGATGTTGATTGGTAGTTGCTGACTAAACAAAAACTGCTCTTCCTAATTGTTGGAATATGTGCCGAAGTCCTGATTTGTATCATAAAAAAGTGGTATGTCAATCCTGTTAAGAATCTCAACAGTAAAACTGACTGAAATGCTTCATAAAACATGTCTAACCCTGAGTGAAGGAGAACTATGTGCGATGGGTGAAATGTATACAGGATTAATCCCGCTATAGTAGGAAAGGTGAACAGCTACGTTTAAAGTTTTGCTCACAAGAAAAAAAGATGTCTTTGTGAAAATAGCGGAGAGAACTCTGGCATTGGGCTCCTTTCTCTCCCACGTTTCCCATGAGAATAATTTCATTTGGGGCAAAGAGTCACTGAGCTTGACCTCCTTCCCCGAGGAACTGAGCCACGCCACAAACTGAACCCAAAATAAGTATTATGTAAAAATAAACAAATGGGCAAGGGGCATAGTGCATTAAAAAGTCTCATGAAAAGGAAGGAGCGTGATATCAGCCTCCACACAAGACCTGGATTTAATAAGCTTGAAGCCTTTTTAAAACGAACAGTAATAGTTCAAGTAGTTGATTGTGCAGTCTGACTGTTACCAGCTCAGAGTTCACTCTGACATTAGGGTAGATACGTAATGATTAACTTTTTTTTGATACAGAAATCTTTTGGATGCTTTCTTGTGCATGTTCCAAAAATATCTAATACTCTTAGATGGCGAGAGAACATCTCCACTAACATCACTACCATCCCAGAAAAGGGGAACAGAGAATGTTTCTAACCAACATACACTATATTTCCAATAGCATTCACTCACCCATCCAAATCATTGAATTCAGGTGTTGCAATCACTTCCATGGCCACAGGTGTATAAAGCCGAGCCCCTAGGCCTGCAGACTGCTTCTACAGACATTAGTGAAAGAATGGGTCGCTCTCAGGAGCTCAGTGAATTCCAGCGTGGTACCGTGATCAGACGCCACCTGCGCAGCAAGTCCAGTCGTGAAATTTCCTCACTACTAAATATTCCACAGTCAACTGTCAGTGGTATTATAATAAAGTGGAAGCGACTTTCTGTAGAGTCAATCACTACAGACCTCCAAACTTCATGTGGCCTTCAGATCAGCTCAAGAACAGCGTAGAGAGCTTCATGGAATGGGTTTCCATGGCTGAGCAGCTGCATCCAAGCCTTACATCACCAAGTGCAATGCAAAGTGTAGAATGCAGTGGTGTAAAGCGCCGCCACTGGACTCTAGAGCAGTGGAGACGTGTTCTCTGGAGTGACCAATCACATTTCTCCGTCTGGAAATCTGATAGACAAGTCTGGGTTTGGCGGTTGTCAGGAGACGGTAGTTGTCTGTCTGCATTGTGCCGAGTGTAAAGTTTGGTGGAGGGGGGATTATGGTGTGGGGGTTGTTTTTCAGGAGTTGGGCTCGGCCCCTTAGTTCCAGTGAAAGGAACTCTTAAAGCTTCAGCACCAAGAGATTTTGGACAATTTCATGCTCCCAACTTTGTGGGAACAGTTTGGGGACGGCCCCTTCCTGTTTCAACATGACTGCACACCAGTGCACAAAGCAGGTCTATAAAGACGTGGATGAGCCAGTTTGGTCTGGAAGAGTCCTGACCTCAACCCATTAGAACACCTTTGGGATGAATTAGAGTGGAGACTAAGAGCCAGGCCTTCTTCAGGCCAGAGCTGAAGCTGTTATAGCTGCAAAGGGTGGGCCAACATCATATTAAACCCTATGGATTAAGAATGAGATGTCGCTCAAGATCTTATGCGTGTGAAGCCAGATGAGTGAATACTTTTGGCAATATAATGTATCTACATCTTCAGCGTGTCTCAATTTAGCAAGTATGCACTACATTCTTACACTGTATACTGCTTCACTCTGTGGTGTCTATATTTTGTAGAATTAGAAATGGGACGTTAAATGAAAATGACCAATTACTCTGCAGTCCAGTGGTGGGTGGTTCAGGTCCAGAAAATCCTCTCTAGGATTTTATTCTGACTGCCTTGCTTTTCTAGTTAGCTCAAACAGCAGCGGAGATGTCTTCACAAGGTGGGTTCGCCTACAGTTCCTGTGTGATTTGAGGACTAATTTGTGGCTGGGATTAATTTTGAAGCACTGCTGTCATAGCAGGTAAGCTGAGAGGTTGCAGACCCTTTCAGGTGGATACTATAGTTTGCTGGGCGTGGGTGGTTTGGATAATTTAGCTCTTGCAACAAAAAAACTGTATATGTGACTAAACAAAATGTGAAGAAGCCCTGCAGAAGGTGTTCTGGGGGCTTGGGTGCAGCAGACTCAAAGTAATGATTCCATGCAGGGAGCGGCAAAAACCAAAAAAAATCCACCTGCATCCACAAGGCATGTGCAAAATAAATCCCAGAACAAAGAAACTCCTGGGCACATTGTCGACACGTAGCGGCCTTCTCAAGGCCTGTGATTTCTGGGATTTATTTTGCACATGCCTTGTGGATGCGGATGGATGATGCCTAAGTTAGCAGTTATCTTATGAGAACATGTTCAAGTTTAGCTATAACATAACATACCCAGTTACACTAATAACCTTCTGAAAGCCACAGCAGCAGAATGAAAACACTAAGACTCAATATCAACGCTGCCTTAACTGAGTTGAATTCAGAACCATCACACTGTGGAATTAGACTTCCGCTATGAACCCATCCGTGCAGTGAAACACCCACATACATGCACACTAGTGAACACACACACACACACTAAGGAGCAGTGAGCACACTTGCCCGGAGTGGTGGGCAGCCCTATCCACGGCACCTGGGGAGCAACTGGGGGTTAGGTGTCTTGCTCAAGGGCACTTCAGTCACGTACTGTCAGCCAAAGGGATCGAACCGGCGACCTTCCCTAACCTCCAGCCCAGGACTGCCCCATGAATTTAAGGTGGAAACATTTAACCTAGTAACAGGTTGTTGTGACATCACAACCACAACTACCTTGCTGTCTTGTGAGAGTGTAAATGAACATTTGCAAAATAATTACACAACTGTCTCTAAACATTCTTCCCTTTGTTAGGTGAAGGAGAAGCTCTGGAAAAACTCATTAAACCCTTAAATGATGGGCCCAAAGTTACTGAATTATAAGCCCTTAGTATGTAATTCGAATAAGGAGCTAAAACAGTCCTGCAGTGAGAACGTTTGACAAGAGTGTTGTGGCAGTAAATGAGTCTGAGTTATTAGAGTGAGAAATGGTGAAAGGTGTTATGGAGAACATATAATGTCTGATGTCCTGATCATCTGGATGGTGGAGCTGCTTTTCCTTCATTCCTGAAGCTGAAAAAGTTTTGGATTAGAGACCAAACTCATATCTCAGTGAGAGAACTATTCTTCAAGGGTTCTTTAGTAAAGATATTGGTTCTGTATAGAACTGTGAACAATCAAAGAACCATTTGCATGCTTAAAGGATTCTTTGCATGGTGAAATTGTTCTTCAGATTGACAGAAAATTTGCTGAATATGGTTCCATATAGAACCTATTGTCACATTGTAACAATAAAACTTTTTTGATGCTCTATAGAACCACATACAACATTTTATCCATCAATCTGAAGGACCATTTCACCATGCGAAGAACCATTTAAGCATGCAAATGGTTCTCGGGGTGTTCATGATCCTGTGTGGAACCATAGTCGGTGCTAAAGAACCCACCCTAAGAGTTTAAGATCAGTTAGGTTATTATATTTGCTAAACTTCATTTTAACATAATGTCCAATGGTAAATAAAACTACGTAATAATGTTAAAAGGAGTTTTCTGAGCTTCAGTTTTAGCTTTATCCTTATTATATATGAAGGTCTGTGCTTTAACGTTCAAAGACTAAAAGATTTCCTTAGTTTAATTAATGTAAATATGGATTCAAGAATCCTCAGTGTGCTGCAAGATGCCCTGAGCCGAAAGCTTGACTGACATAGCAACAGTAACTAGGGAAGGTGGGGCTTATCAGAATGTTTATAAACAGTCATTTGCACTTCACACGGCAGATCAAGTCATTGGGAAAAAAGGTGCCTCAGGACAAAGATCTGTCAGCTCTAAAGAGGATGTTTCTTCAAGAGGTTTATAGGAAAGATATTGGTTCTATTCAGACCTTTTCTGAAAAGGGTTCTATATAGCACCAAAAAAGGGTTCTTCTACGGTTGCAGGCTTGACAGCATAACAATAGCAGTATTCTTTTCGGAGCTCCTTTTCAAAAAGCTTCTATATAGAACCATGTGCAGCATGTTCTTCATCAATCCGAAGAACCCGAAATGCTATTTCACCCAAGGACCATTACACTCTTAAACAAGATGGTTGTAGATGGTTCTGTATAGACGTTTTTTGAAAATGGTTCTATAGAGCACCAAGAAGGTTCTACTGTTATATACAAGCCTAACATTATGACAAGATAGAACTCTTTTGGATGCTACAATAGAACTATTTTCAAAAAACTTCTATATAGAATCATATGCAGCATGTTCTCCATCATTCCGAAGAACCCGTAATGCTATTTCACCCAAGGAACATTACACTCCTAAACAAGATGGTTGTAGATGGTTCAATATAGCACCAAGAAGGTTCTACTGTTATATACAGGCCTAACACTATGGCGAGATAGAACTCTTTTGGGTGCTATATAGAACTATTTTCAAAAAGCTTCTATATAGAACCATGTATGGCATGTTCTCCATTAATCCGAAGAACCCATAATGCTATTTCACCCAAGAACATTACACTCTTAAACAAAGTGTTTGTAGATGGCTCTATAGAGCACCACGAAGGTTCTACTGTTATATACAAGCCTACCACTATAACAAGAGAGAACTATATAGAACTATTTTCAAAAAGCTTCTATACAGAACCATGTACAGCATGTTCTCCATCAATCGAAAGAACCATTTCATAATGCAAAGAACCTTTAAGGATGCAAATGGTTCTTTGAGTGTTATGTGTGCTCTTATTTTCTATATTATGCATTGCTGTGAACTGCAGTGCTACAGTTTCAGAATGTAACTGCATAGTTTTAATGGAGAGTGTACAAAGAAGTTTGGATCAATAAAGCAAAACAGAAGACACTGGAAATGTGCACATTTAGCTTAAAGGGGAATTCCACCGATTCAGATTGAGATGTAAACAAAGTCATTGAGTGGCTTCATTTGTAGAGAAGCTCATATGTCTTTACAGTGGTGGTGATAGGAACCAGGAGGCACCATGACTACTACACAGATACAAACATTTTATTTACTATTACTGTCTTCTGAGTTTTTTTTTTATATCGAATGCTGGTGATAGTAAAATAGTAGTTAATATTTCTTTCGGGACTATTTTGCCTTAGAGCACCCTTCATGTATCCCTTCGCCATGAATAGATAGAAATCAATAGATTAAAATATGTTTTAGTGCAAAACTTTATCACTAAACTACTGTTAAACAGCGTCTCAGTCATCAGGCAGAGCCATTTCATGTAGGAACTTTCTGTGAGGGAGCTTTTAGAGGTGGACGTCTGGGGCCGTATTACAGAAAATTCTTATCCTTTTGTCTGAACTTAAGATCCAACAGGTCAAGGTAAAATTTTTCACAAATTCGTATTACAGAAGCAAATCTGATCTTAATTTAGGAATCTTATCTTACAGCATCTTTTCTTATGTCAAGTTAGGAAATCTTAAATCTTAACGACTATACACACACAGCTGTTATGTTAGCTATCGTTACTGATATAAAGAATGTCAAATAAAACCAAAGCAAAATAAACTGAGAGTTAATAATGTCGTGTCAACGCTCCCTGCTGTTTATCAGAGCATCGCAGCTCTCAGTTTCAGTCTCCATTTCCCAAACGCTTTAGCCGAGTGCACTAACATTCCTCCTCCTAATAAACAGACACAAGTTCAGCTCCGTCTCCTCATTATTCACCACCATCACTGTAATATTTCATCACCAACATTAACACAGGAAGGTAATCAGAGGGATGGTGGAGTTCGAGTCGGCAGCGTCTGAGATTTTAAATGCTTTTTAAAAGAAAAATCTCACAAAGGATCAGTTTCAGTGTAGATAAATGTAGCATCGCTATGCTGGTTATAGTGAACTGAGCTTCTCATCACTGCATAAAACAATAAAAACAGACAATTAAACAGAAGGTAAGACGCTCTGGAGTTTATCTTAAATTTAAGAAAATCTTTTGGATATTTTGGCAACTTTCTGTAAAACCGTTTTCTTATCTGGAAATAAGATTATAGACTTAAGAACTATTGTTCTGTGATGGCTTCTGTCCTAAACTCAGTCTTAACTGAAGTTGCAATGAAAACAAAGCAGATCTGTAATATGTTCTGTAATACGGCCCCTGGTTCCTATCACTACCACTGAGAACAATTTTAAGTCGGTAAGTTTCTCTAGAACAAAATATGTCACACCAAACCGCTCTGAATGCCTCTCTTTACATCTCAGCCATTTCATTTGTAAATGTTTTAAGAACTTGGAAAGAAAAGTGGAGTTCTTTATGCAAATATAAAAATAGGCCAATACATCCATCAGCTAGTTTGACCGTATAGCAATCAGAATCGATGATCATAGGCATACAGTGGAACATAGTCTAAGAAGATCACTATTATTCACTGTACAACAGGAGTTTGGACCAATTACCACACGTCTGCTGTGTGGTTCCATGAGCAGCGCTTTTAGAACCGTAAATTTTTTAAGATTTATGGCAATAATAAAAGCTCAATTAAATCAAATGACAGGGATTTACACTGAACTCCAACCACAGAGGAACGTTTTATTGGGAGAATTAATGATGATTCTCACTGTTTCATTCTTATACTGCAGATTTGTTCTTCACTCAGAAAGAATGGTTCTTTCAGGGTTCTTTAGTAAAGAAAATGGTTCTATATGAAACCATGAACACTCCAGAAACTATCTGCATGATCAAAGGGTTCTTCATATTAATGGAGAATGTGTTGTAAATGGTTGTGTGTGGAGGTTGAAAAGGGTTCTATATAACATCAAAACGGGTTCTGCTACTGTATACAAGCCTGACATTGTTACAATAGAAGAATTCTTTTTGGTGCTTTATGGAACCATTTATCAAAAGCTTCTATATAGAATGTTCTCCAATGATTTCTTGATGCAAAGGATCAAATGCAAAGGCTTATTTGAGTGCTCATGGTTCCATAAAGAACCAGTGTCTTTACTAAAGAACCTTCAAAGAACAGTGTTCTGTATAGCACCAAAAAGGGTTCTTTGATTGTTACAGTATCAGGCTTATTACAACATAAGAACCCTTTCTGGATCTAATCCTTTTCA
This sequence comes from Pygocentrus nattereri, assembly GCF_015220715.1. Taxonomy (NCBI): domain Eukaryota; kingdom Metazoa; phylum Chordata; class Actinopteri; order Characiformes; family Serrasalmidae; genus Pygocentrus; species Pygocentrus nattereri. Next base: position 5,358,248 of record NC_051236.1, on the reverse strand, counting down.
AAATATGGTTCTATATAGCAGGAAAAGTTAGTTCTTCTATTGTATAGAAGCCTGACATTGCAACAATAGCAGAACTGTTTTTGGTGCCATATAGAACCCTTTTCAAAAAGCTTCTGTATAGAACCACACAGCACATTCTCCATCAATCCCAAGAATGATTTCTTGATGCAAAGACCCCTTTAAGCATGCAAATTGTTCTTTGGGTGTTAATGGTTCCATAAAGAACCAGTGCCTTTACTAAAGAACCCTTGAAGAACCATCTTTTTTAAGAGTGTAGTGTTATTTGGGAGAAACAGAATTAAGCATTCCTCAGATTGATGGAGTATGTGCTGTAGACGGTTCTATATAGAACCTTTGAAAAGTGTTCTTTTTTGTCAATGTCAGGCTTGTTATAACAGAAGAACCCTTTTTGATGCCCTTTTCAAAAAAGGTTCTGTATAGAACCAACTGCACATTCTCCATCAATCTGAAGAACCCTTTTTATGATGCAAAGAACCCTTTAAACATGCAGAGAGTTATTTGAGTGTTTATGGTTCTGCATAGAACCATTTTCTTTCCTAAAGAACCCTTGAAGAACCATCTTTTTAAGAGTTTAATATACCTTGGGAGAAACAGCATAAAGCGTTCGTCAGATTGATGGAGAATGTGCTGTAGGCGGTTCTATAAAGAACCTTTTCGAAAAGTGTTCCATTGTTACAATGTCAGTCTTGACACAATAGTAAAATTCTTTCTGGTTCTAACCCTTTTTGAAAAGGTTCTATATAGAACCATCTATAGCACAGTCTCCATCAATCTGAAGAAGCTTTATTATGATGCAAAGAACCCTTTCATACAAAGGCTTATTTGAGTGATCTTGGCTCTGAATAGAACCGTTTTCTTTACTACAGAACCTTTGTAGAACCTTTATTTGTGTGTGTAAAGGTTGTCTTGTCCTGACGTTCCTGCCAGAAACAACAACATACCCCTGCTGTAAAAAATGTCAGAAACCATTAAAATGTTCTGTTGCTTCCTGCTGGTGTCCAGTGGTCAGTAATGGTATTCTGTGTTTTGCTGTTGGGTTGATATCACAGTCTAAGGACCCTAATGGTTTAACAGGTGTTCTGGGACTGGTTCCAGATGCATTTAATGGGATCTAAAGGTGTTCTACAGGAAACTAGGGATCTCAGACCGTAACCATTCCAAGCCGAGTCCCTTTAGAAAGCAAAGCCCTCGGGTTTTAATCCTAATGGTTCCTAATGTGATCCTTTCTCAGCAGTGATAAAAAAGTAAACATTCCTAAATCTCACTGAAACATCACGTGTAATTGGAAATGGCCCACGTCCAGTTGACGAGCAGCGCAGAAGTGGAGGGAACTCTGTCCTTCGGGCGAGCAGAGTGAGGAAATGCTTTAGTGAAGAGCAGAGACAGAGCGTGTGCTAATAGACCTCCCTCAGCTTCTCCCCCTCCTCTCCTCCCCCACGCGCTCCCTCGCTCCCAGATAAGAGGGCAGAACTCCCTCTTTCTGGCCATTTCAGACACTGCTTTAGGATAGGAAGGAAGGTCCTTCATGTATCTGTCTCGTTTTTCAGTTTGAGAGACTCTCTCTCTCTCTCTCTCGCGCTCTCTCTCTCTCTCGCGCTCTCGCTCTCTCTCTCTCTCTCTCTCTCTCTCTCTCCTTCTCCAGTTCCAGTGCTTCAGCCCAGCTCCTCACGTAGCACGGGGGGCCAAAGAGAGTTTAAAGGAAACAAGACCCTACTTAGGAAAATAACCTCCTCCGCTGCTGGGAGAGAACCACAAACACCAAAGGAAGGAGAAGGACGAGGAACAGCAGGCAGGGAGCATCTGCTCTTGCATCTGTGAAGCTATGTGTCCCGTCTTTCTGGCCAAGTGAGCCATTGAGGGCAAGTTGGCATCAGTCCTTCAGCTGCAGGTGGCCTTTTTCAGTCTGTCTGCACTCGTAGCCATGAGGCTGAGCAGTCTCCAATGGGGGCTGGCGCTGCTGCTGGCAATGGTTGGCCCAGTGACTTCTGGAAGCGGGAACAGCCAGAAGCGAGGACCAGGAGAACGGCGGAAGAAGTTGCACCGCGTGCAGCATGGACAGTGCAGCTACACCTTCATCCTGCCCGAGATGGACAGCTGCAAGGGTGGGTCGGTTCATTACGGAGGCAGCAACGTGGTCCAAAGAGATGCGGCGCCAGGAGAGGGCGAGTGGTCAGTTCACAGGCTTCAACATCTGGAGACGGCCATGGAGAACAACACCCAGTGGCTTCAGAAGGTAAGAACAAGACAAGTATTGATGGTGCCGGTTCTGTCAGTGCTGCTTCAATGGTTGCCATGCTTTTTGTACACTCTAAGCCAGAGGTCGGGTTCTTGTGACATTGTATGTCTTCCATTTCATTCAGTTGGTTTCACATTGAAGCGGCTAAATGACACACGTGGGCGTTCACTGATTGGCCAGACATTTGGCTGGCATACAAGTGCTCTGTCACTCTCACATTAGAACCAAAAACCTACCATTTTTAAAGAAGATTATCACTTTGTTCCTAAATTGTTCAGAGGTAAAGTCACTCAGAGCTTTTCATGTGAAATGCTGTATTCTACAGAACCATGTTCACAGTGGCGGTGATAGGAACCAGGCGTCCACCTCTACAAGCCACCACATGAAATGGTTGTGAATTCACTGCCTGATGTCCGAGACGCTGTTTTATGGAGGCATTTTAAAAATATGATACATGCAGGGTGTCATGAAGCAAAATAGTCCCCCAAAGTAGACTTATTGTTTCAGATTTCCCAATATTTTACCATCATCATACACATGTAGGTTCTCTGGTGGTTCTGGATGGTAAATAAAATGCCTATATTTGTGTTGTAGTCATGACAACCCCTGGTTCCTATCACCACCACTTTGAGGCAGTGCACTATTTCTGAAAAGCTTTATTTACATCTCAATGATTAAATCATGTAGATTAATTCATCAAATATAGTTACGACATACATGTATTAACCCTACTTTGCATTAAAATAGTGACACCTATCATTATGAAAGAAATAGTCAAAGAAATAAAAGCATCACTGTCTTTATGATTTAATGGATTGTCTATGTGCCAAAATTAAATGCACTGCTTTGCTATTATTTTATTGCTCGTCTGGCATTATTCACAGCAGCTCGTACTGTAGGATCCATATGAAGAGCAGCATGTCAGTACAGTGCACTGTTAGAAATGAAGGTTCTGTTCAGGCACATTTTTTGTTCATCAAGGTACAAACAGTGTAAATGTTCCCTCAAAGGTTCTACAGTGGTTCTAAGGTCTGATTGTGGAGCTTAAATCAGTTTCTCCAGGTGAAAAGTTGGTATTTGTTCCTTTTCATAACCGAATGTTTTAAAACAGAGCAGTAGAATAAAAGCCTGGAGGCGAGGCGAGGCAGGGTGTGTGGAGTCAGTCCAGCTTAGAACAGATCATTTCAGTGGATTATGGTTCAGTTATGTTCCCTGACTGAAGATGCTGAGATGGAACCTTGAGGGTTCCACCTTGGGGGTTCCACCCCAGTGACCAGAGGGGCTCTGACCCAGAGACAGTCTAGTACCTTTATTTCTAAAAGTGAACTACTGCCATGTTACTGGAAGAAAAATTTGCAGCCTATGGTTTAATAGTTCAGTGCACACCCAAATATGGGAGCATTCACACCAGTCAAAACAAACTGAATTAAAGAAAAAGTTCAGTTCACCAAACGAGGTAGATGTAAAATCATCTTTGACAACGCTTTTAGTTCCTTAATAACCTTTTAATGCCTGTTTCTTTCAGAAATTAGACATATGAGTGTGAAGAATCTGTTCCAAAGTTTAAGGAAACCTGCATATCAGAGTTTTTCTTACAACCAAAAATCCAGAATCAGAACCATTTCCAAAACCTTTATAGTTGTATTTACACTTTTACACTTTTATACGGAGCCCTGCTGGTGACATCCCATATAAATAAAAACAATGCATGGCCACGCCTTATTAAATCACTGGAATGAGATCCTAATGCATGGCCACAGCTTAGTAAGATGTGGGAATGATACAATTAAGCTGTGGCTTCAAGTTAATAAGACATGGGACTGAGATCATGCCTTATTAAGCTGTGGTCAAGACTTTATCATACCTATCCCATACCTATGCCTTACTAAGTCATGGCCACACATTAGGATCTCATTCCCATGCTTTACTAAGTTGTGGCCACGACTTAATTATCTTGTTCCCACACCTTGCTAAGTCTTGGACACATTATTTTTATTTATATGGGATATATATGCCATCAGCAGGGCTCAGTACTTTTAGCCAGAATTACAGTTTCTATGACTTGTAACAGTAGCGCGACTCTTCGGTACTACACAGAACCAATTGTTTAAAGGTTCTTTTAAACCACATACAACAAGTGAGAGACGTTTAACCATGCAATGAACCAATTATGCATTCAGATGGTTCTTTGAGATGTTATGGTCCTGTTCTAAGTACTAAAAGCTGTTGAAGAACCACTTGTTAGGGCTGAAGTTTAAGGTGTTGAAGGAATATGTTCATATTGAGAGAAAACAGTGTTCTCATCATATTCTCTGCAGAATTATTCTATTTTGGATAGTCCGTGCCAGAATTCGAAGCAGGAATCGTGGCTCAAACATATAAATGGAAATGGGCTGCGAAAGTGACAGTGTTGGCAAGCCTGAGCAGACGGAACAAGTGCAGGGTAAATCAGTATGACAGGATGAATGAGCTGAGTGTTGTGTGAAGGACATCCAAAAACACCTCTTTGTTTAAAGTCCACTCATCACTGTTCAAAGGACTAAAGAATCTTTGATACCTTTTGGACTTATTCAGTTTGCGCTTCTGGCAAAAAAGGCAATAAGCGTAGCTGCACACATCAAAGGAGCTTGGAGACATTGAGAGTCGAGGAGACTTTGCTGAATCAGATTGCTCGGTCTTCTTGGCTGTGATCTGAGGGCTCTATGTTCATTTAGATGCCATAGAAGTCACACTAAGGAGCATTTGGTCTATTCAGCTGACAATAAGGTGATTTATAATGGCAGCCTCCATTCTAACGTGATGCATTCAAGCCTTCAGTGTTACTTGAAGGGATTGATATGCTAAGTGATTTTGATTGAGGTGATGAACAGATGAATACGGTCTCTTGTTGCTCTGTGAACATGGGGTAAGAGAAGCGGAAACATCCTATAATCAGTGATGCTGACATATAGTTTATTCACACATGCTCTACATTGTAGGTGTGATGGTGTGTACAGTAGTATGTGTTACAGTTCATCTACTTGTAGACACAATACAACTACTGACTTTATAATAATTATGTAACTTATGTTACTCATATCTTTAGCAGAGCACTAACCCTCTGGGTTCTGAGGTCATTCCCTCGATTTGTCCATCTCTTCTTAAACGCTCCTCTAAAGGCTCTTCATAGAACACAATCCTCATATGTTTCATATCTAAACGCTCCGTTATCTTCTTCACTACTTTTCAAACCCGCTGCAGCAGCTTCAGCAGCTGTAAACTCTCTGACGCCGTTTCACACGAGTCCCCGATGTGGACTGAATGAAGAATGAAGGGTTTCCGGCATGACGGTCAGTCCTTAGTGATCTCCTGAGTGTCCGTCGGTCAGTTTCACACAGAATGTAGACGGACACGCGAATCCAGCAGCTCCACACGGTGAGAGGCAGATGACGTGTATCTCTGCCCCTCTTCATAGGCTCATAACTCCGGATGTGCGTTTCGTATGATCTCGTGATAAGATTGAGTAGAAAGGGTGGCTCTACGGATTCAGGAAGGGTTTGAACCGGATTTCTGAGCTGGGTCATCAAAAAGTGAGTTTAAATAGGAAATTTCCTCTATGTAGATTATCTGTGCTTGTCCTTATATGAAATGCATGTGTTCATGTGAATGAATGAATGAATGAATGAATGAATGAATGAAGATCCTTGTAGTGAAAAAGAGAGACTTACTCAAACAGACCAAAATCCATTTTCAGCCAGGGACAGATCTATAACATTTCACATTTTATTCTTAAAGGTTTTATTTTTGGACCATTTCTACTGGCTAATTTCTCAGTTTTTAAGCAACATTAGCCATTCATTGTTTTAATTAAGCATAACTGGCTGTGACTTGTGAATGATGTTTACTGTCATTGTTTCTTTCTAAATAAAGCTCTGAAATAACTATTTGATTTCCAGCTAGTACAGATGTGTTTTGGAGACTAGTGAGATTCAGTAGTAAAGATGAGTGACAGTGCTTTTTTTACAGAAAGTAATTAGTAATCCCACTATAGCTTAAGCGAAGTCATTTGTAATGGCTAATTTTGTGATTAACTTGATTTTCCGCACACTGCCCAAGAGTGTTGGACAAGTCAGCAATGGTTGAATTCTATTTGCAAACAAAGAGAATGGAGCTCACAGTGAAATCATACGCTTGCAATCAGTGAGATTACTAAAAGTATGCATGCTAAGATGCCCTGGATGTTCTTGATTTGCTCGGTTTAGAAGTTTTTGGTTGAGATCATTCTCGGGCTCTCAAAGTGCTGACTCACATGTTAGGTTCTTTGGGCAAGAACTTGAGCACATCTGCAAGCAGCCACAGAATCGAGCTATCAGACTTCAGGGGGCATTTAGGTGACGCCATGGAAGAAGCTTTCTTTGATGTGGCACTGATCAGCCTTCACCTGATAACCAGCATAATTCGCAAACAACAAAAGACACACCACATTCTTTGGAGAAGGAGGAGAGGAGGAAGGAGAGGGAGAGAGGGGGTAACGTTTGGGATGCAAAGGGAGTCATTTGAAGTCTTTGCTTATTTTTTGTGTAATGGCCATGGACCAAAGATCTCTCTGGAAAAGAGCTCCTCCACCATCAAAGAGCAGAGGATTAGCGATTGCACGTCCCATTTAGAACAGCTTGAGATATGCCAAAGGCCCCAGGCCCCTCGGAGCGAAAGCTCCCGTAGATGTAAAGAGACAAAAAGGACTTTTTGAATATGTCGGTTGACCCTTTAGACTAATGAATGCAGCAAACCTGCGTTTTGCTTTACAATTCATTTAAAGAAAATCTCCTCTGATCAAGCTTTTGAAAAACATCATCTGGTTTACAGTTGTTCTACATCAAAGCCAAGAACACTGTTCTACAGGGACATTACAGCATTATCTGCTTTGCAGAAACATATCAATGGTCTGCAAACCTAACATCTAACTTCAGAGAACATCTGCCACTTATTCTGTGTTTGTTTCCGTTTGTTTGCTTGGATAGTGTGGAAACAACATGTGTAGTATGACACAGTTTAAACACTGAGGACACCCAGTGATCATTATACAAGTAGAACCAGCTCAGTAATTACTCTGCAAAGTTGCCTGATTGAAAAAAGGAACAAATTCTGAACGGAACATCTCCTTTCATGATCATTTCAATACAGAGTTTTCCTCCTAATGCTACAATGCATTTAAAGGTCCCTTGTGCTCGTGTTAACGGGTTTTTGTCTCCGGTCTATTACTGGTTTCATTCCTCCTCTGGGATGTGAAGGAAAATGGATGGAGCGAGAGATCGCAGGAGAAGAGTTTTGGAGGCATTGCTGTGGAGAGTTTACGATGTCCCTACGCTGTCTTTTACAGCCGTGTAAATGGCCACAGTCATGGGGCTTCACTCGGAGCCTGCCAGGGGCCAGGCTGTTGATTATTGCCCTCATCAAGCCATCAAATCTGAGAAACACATCAAAACGTTTTGAAAGAGCAGCCCTGACACACATTATTCCAAAGAACACTCAGTCCACAAAATAAATAGCACATCGACGGAGGGGGGGGCGCAAAAATATGTTTGGGAATTTGACTTGAACCTGGAGCTGAACTGTAAGACAGCGTAGAGACTTCATTTGGAGGAGGACTCGAATCAAACATGCAGCATTCCGTCATTGATCTCAACACTCTTAAAAAGACGGTTCTTTAAGGGTTCTTTAGTAAAGAAAATGGCTTCATGTAGAACCATGAACACTCAAAGAACCATTTGCATGATTAGTGTCTTTGCATCATGAAAGGGTTCTTCAGATGGAAAATGTGCATGAATGTGCCATAGATGGTTCTATATAGAAGCGTTCTATAAAGCAACCAAAGGGGTTCTTTTACTGATACAAGCTTGATACTGTAACAAAAGCACCAATAGCACCAATTCGGGTGCCCCATTGAACCATTTTCAAAAAAGTTGTGCACAGAACCATCAACAGTACATTCTCCGTCAATCATTTCATGATGTAAAATCTGAAGAACGTTTTCATGATGCAAAGAATTCTTTAATCATGCAGAGGGTTCTTTGAGTGTTCATGGCTCCTTGAAGAAGACCTAAAGAAACCATGATGAACCATTTGGCTACAGTGTTTTATAGTCATGCTTAATTCAATTAAAGTTTACTTTTTGCTTTCTATCTTAGTCTGTATTGACGGGTTTGAGTCCGCACTTCTGACTTGTTCTGTTTGTTTTGATGTCAAAAATGACAAACATTTCTTTTAATAACTTCTCAGAAATACACCAATCAGGCGTAACATTCTGACCACCTCCTTGTTTCTACACTCACTGTCCACTTTATCAGCTCCACTTACTGTATAGCTGGTCTTTGTAGTTCTACAGTTACAGACTGTAGTCCATCTGTTTCTCTGATACTCTGTTACCCTGTTCTTCAGTGGTCAGGACCCCCATGGACCCTCACAGAGCAGGTACTATTTGGGTGGTGGATCATTCTCAGCACTGCAGTGACACTGACGTGGTGGTGGTGTGTTACTGTGTGTGCTGCGCTGGTCTGAGTGGATCAGACACAGCAGTGATAGTGTTAGTGCTTTTTCATTTTTGTGGGTTTATAAGGGGTTAAAAGCATTTTGAAGCAAAAGTGTGTTTTTCCCAACGGAAAACAATATTAGAATAAATTCAAATGAACATAAAACAGGAACAGTAACATATTACATATAGTAATGATCTTTGGTTTATATTTTATGAGCTGGCTAGAACCACACAGGTCTGGTTCCAGACTTCGGAAGATTAACATACATAAAAATACACCTGCACTCTCAGAAATAAAGGTATTAGACTGTCACTGGGTCAGTTCCCCTCTCGTCACTGGGGTGGAACCCTCAAGGTTCCATCTCAGTGCCTTCAGTCAGGGAACATAACTGAACCATAATCCACTGAAATTATGTGTTCTAAGCTGTACTGACTCCACACACCCTGCCTCGCCTCGCCTCCAGGCTTTTATTCTACTGCTCTGTTTTAAATCATTCGGTTATGAAAAGGAACAAATACCAAATTTTCACCTGGAGAAACTGATTTAATCGCCACAATCAGACCTTAGAACCACTGTAGAAGCTTTGAGGGAACATTTACACTGTTTGTACCTTGATGAATGAAAAATGTCCCTGCACAGTGTGACTGTTTTATAATGTGGTATATTTATTTAATGCCAGGTGATTAAATTCTTACTACTCAGCCAAACATCTTTTAAGTATAATTTTCTCAGTTGTCTTTTGGTCAGAGCTGTGTTTTATGTGATGTTTATATGAGAACAATTGCACAAGCGCTTATATAAAAAAGAAACTGTTTTAACATCCTCTTTGAACTCTCACTGCTGTGGTTCTGTGTCACAGCAAGAGCTTGAATAGAGATAGTGAACTCAACAGGACTGATGGATTATGTGTATGTGGCGGGTGGGCTGGGGGGGGTCTCTCTCTGTGATGTGACGTGATGAGTCTATGTCCTGGGCTCGGTCCTGATCACAGCAGCCGGTCTGGTTTTGTTAAACAAACATTTTCCTCATGTTTATCATTCTTGGGGAAATGTCTTTGAGAGCGCAGAGGCTGGTGGGCTTCACACTGTGGGGACGTGAATGTTGCTTAGGTCGACTTGCCTGACCTCAACATCAGTCAGCATTAACAATCATGTCCAGAGTCCAATCATGACCAGGGCTCCTCCACACTGATAGCGTTCACTCTTGTTCCATACTGATGAACATAAACAGCCTTCGCTCCTTGCTAAGGTCAGGGAGGTCAGCTGAAATTACAGTACTGAAATGGGGGGCTACTGCAGCAGTGCAGGCTATAACTTATACATGATGAAAAGGCTGCAGTGCTTTACTGATGAAGTGGTATTAGTTGAACATTTCACCATGCAAAGAACCTTTTAAGCATGCAAATGGATCTTTGAGACTTCATGGTTCTATATAGAAACACTGTCTTTACTAAAGAACCTACCATCAGAGAGTCTGGTGGGTTTTCTGACCCAGTGTGACCAAGAACAGCCAACTTTGACGGGAAAGGACATGCAAAATAAGTAAGTAAGTGATACTTTTTTGATCCCACAACCGGGGAAATTCCACCTCCGCATTTAACCCATCCGTGAAGTGAAACACCACATACACACTAGTGAACACACACACTAGGGGGCAGTGAGCACACACATGCCCGGAGCGGTGGGCAGCCCTATCCACAGCGCCTGGGGAGCAGTTGGGGGTTAGGTGTCTTGCTCAAAGACACCTCAGTCATGGACTGTCGGCCCTGGGGATCGAACCGGCAACCTTCCAGTCACAGGGCCAGTTCCCTAACCTTCAGCCCACGACTTCCCCAAAGTGACATTTATGTCACTTACAAACTACTAACCACTTCAAAGAAAACTCCAACTTTAACTCCAACTGTTTAACAGTAACCACAGGGACTTGCAACCTGGCTGAGCTATACTTAGATTATAGAAGTGTGCAATAAAACTATAGGCTCACTGGCAGGTCCTGACCATTTAAGGGGTTACAACCTCTTAAAAGATGCTGTGAACTTCACATATGCTTTTCAGTCCAGTGACCACCTTGCTCTGAAATGCACTTGTGAAAGTTTTTATTTTTTCTGCTCAATCGGAATAGAATATGTCCATGTATACACCTCAGTCTGAATAGACTTGTCCGATTGAGACCATTCAGAATTCAGTTTCTATGTTATTGAACAAGGTGGATAATCCTCTAAATAATCAGTTAAATAGAAGAATAATATCCGTGTAAACGCCTGTATCCGATTACATTCCCTATCGGAAAGTTTAACTCCGTTCTGCATGTGCGTCGCGTCACAGTGAGAGTTTATACCGTTCAGCACGCGGAGCAGAAACTGGTCTGCAGAGGAGACGAAGTTCATGCTCTGATCTTTAAAAGACGGCGGTGGGACGGACGTCCAGCTTATGTGTCTCAGAACACGACGTCTTCCTCTCGGCCTTCTTTAATAAGGACATGTGAAGGACGTTTTCCTGAGTCTGACGTCATTTTAAAGCAGTTAAAAACACAATCACTGCTCACTGCTGCTCATCTCACTCTGACTGGACTCACGTGATGCTTGTTGTCATGGTAACATTTACCATGCGGTTTTCCACACATGCACATCATTTTGGATCAGATTACTTGAGCATGTAAACGGAGATTTTCCATCAGATTGTTGAGTAGAGTGAGAATAAACTCCTCAGTCTGAATCTGTAATCGGAATGCGCTCAAATGAATTGGCAAAAATCTTTGCATGGAAACAGACAATGACAATTAGCTATCCAATCAAAATGTAGCTGACAGAATTCTGATATTTATGGTCATCTCAGTGTAGATATATTGTATATTAAACAGTCCGTATACATCTGTGGGTAGACCATCTGAAGCTGCGATGAGGTTTAGGTGGAATTTTCTCCCTGAAAAAGTTTGTATTTTTTCTGTTTGTATATTATAGTTTAACGTTGTATATCTGTTGGGCAAAATAATAGCAACAACAATAATAATAATAATAATAATAATAATAAATAATGCTAAAATGTGGTCAAATTTGGTAGAAACAGTGAGCTACTGTAAATGGCTCGAAACACATTTTCCAGTCAAACCAGTCCAGGATTCTGCCTGCATTGGCACTCGTTCCTGTTTTGCAAAGCAGTCCAGATTCTTAAAAAGAAGTTCTTCTCGAAAATCACTTTACGGATAATGATTCATGTTTTGGCAGGCTAGTCTTTCGTCAGAGTGTCTGATTAATTATCCATTAAGTTCTCATAAATGTTATCCTGCAGTATTCCTGTATTCCACGCTACACTTCAAAAAGGCATTCCAGACGTCAGACTCATGAGGTCATGAGTTTGATCCCAGCTGACTTCTAGTGACCTTTTGCCCTCACTTAATCTCAAATTACTCCAGGTCAGACCCCGTGGCTGGTAAATGTAGGATGCTGCTAAGTGAAAAAATGCATCCATCCTCTTGAAGTCCATCATGAAAAGTGTTGAATGTTGAAATTTTACTAAAACGATGCATCAAGTGACGTCGTATTAGATTAAGTCCTTTTCAGATTGTTGGAAGAACATTACTTGATTGATTTCAAGTCATTTCTGTTCCCACTTTACACTAAGACTATTTGTTAATGATTATTAATAAGGTCATAAGACCTTACAGTATTTAATGAGCAGTTATAACACATAGACAAGGCACCATCGCACTCTTCTTGCCAGATAGTGAGTCCTATACATTTATCTGTGCTCTTAAATCTCAGATGTTGCTTGTTACCGACTTTACTTTGTGTTCTCCATCAGTCAGGATTAAACCTGTCAGCTTCTTCAGATATTTATGTTCATCAGATGGAACAGCCTCATTATTCATGTGTTGTAACAGCTTATAGATCAGCTTATTAATGATATATAAGGTGTTTATGGTGTGAATAATAGCCACCGGGTCATAATAACCAAGTAGTACATCCATTTTCATTTGTTTTCAGTAAATTTATCTAGTGAAAGTGTTGTATTGAACTGCCAAATGGTGTTATTATTTTAAATAATGAGGGCATTTTTTTTTTTTTCCAAAGAAATAATGCTTGAAACAAAATGACCTACCAATAGAATGTTTTTACTAGAAGAAAGGGTTTAAGACAAGAAAACCTGAAGGCTAATTCATCTTAGAATATTCTTATAACCAATTAAAATGGACAATTATTTACTTCCCGAGATATATATATATATATATATATATATATATATATAGTCACCAAAGTAATTTCACTGGTTACTTTGGTGACTATGTGACAATAAAGGCTTCATTCATTCATTCATTCATTCATATATATATATATATATATATATATATATAATCACTGCAGTCGGAAGAAAACCTTGTATCTCCATGGTTTCCGTCTTTTGGTACAATTTGAAAGTACCTGTTGTGCTTAAAAGTAAGGTATTTTTCCTTCTCCTGTAAAGTTACTGTTTTGGAGATACAAGGTTTTATCTGACAACAGCAATATATATATATGTATTTATTGCTCCTGTATGTATGTATTTACATGTATATTTTGCAGTGTAGATATTTGAGTGTGACACTTCAGTGTTTTATCCAGCAATAAAGTTTTTCATTTCTTGCATATATATATATATGCTTAAAGTGCATGTCTTAGATTTACAGTTATGAGAAAAACCTTTCATTATCACATTATTTGGAGGTTCATTTAACCTTAAAAACTCCCTTTTCTTGCACAAAAACAATTGAAAGTGTAACTACAGAACCCAGTCATGCGCGTACTCTGGAGTTTGTCTCAGTTGTGCTCAGGGAGCTATTGTAAATAGGGCTTAAGTGAGCATGGGCGGTATATGCTGAGTGGTGTGGAGGGCTAATTCCGCTCTCAGGGTTTGGTCTTTGTCACGGACAAAAGCCCTGAGTCATCAGAATCTTAAGTGTCCTCAGCCACCGGGTTAATCACTGAGCCTGCACAGATATCAATAGAATCTTTCATCAGTTCACAGTTCCTTTTGGTTTTCCTTGTTTTCTAGAAATCATGGGGAGTTAAATCAAGATGTATTTGTCCTGGCTGTTGGACAAAGCTTCAATACAAGTACAACCACTGGTGAAAATTGAGGGTACCCATCAGACATGACCTCAAACATCTGGCCAGTTTCCACAAAGTGCCAAGAACTGCGATCTAATCTGATCCTGGACCAGTGGCTCTACGGCTCTGTTTTCATTGTCTTCCTCAGATTAGGGAGATTAATGAGCTCAGGTCCCACTTTGAGGTCTGCTATTAGCCCTTATTGGGCGAATTGGTCCTTTTTGGCCCGTGCAACTCAAGCCCATATGAAAGGCTTCAGCTCTGTGACCCCTGAACCAAACACATATAGCGTGACCCATATAGAACAAGGAGTGTATTAATTCTCCTTTTGGCTTTTGCCTGAAAATCACTACAGAAAAGGACTTGTTATTGTTATTGAGAAACTAGGCTGAATCTTACTGTAAGCCTGCTTTCATCCAGCTTTAAATACAGCATTCCAAATACATGGAGGCAGGAATTCTCAGGCCCTCCAAGTCCCTTGTAGAGAATCCATTATTCTTGAAAGCATTGCTCAAGTTCGTGACCATCTGCTGTGCTGTTAATTTTCCAGTAATGTTTCATCAGTCTTTTTTTCCTGGGGAATTATGAGTGTCAAAGACCTTGAATATTCTTCCTCTGATTACAGCTATAACTCGGACTCAAAATCCTGTAGATATGTTTGCCAGGACCTCGAACGCCGCATTGCACGAGTGCAATAAGCCATTATATGGGTTGAGACGAATGTTTTTACAAGCGACACGGGGGGGAGTCTTGTTTTGGATGACACCTTCAAATCGCTGTCAAACAAAGCAAGAGCTGCTCCCGAGCTTCTGCAGCTGAGCTGCTAATGACTTTTCCATTGTAAATGTTTGGGACGTCCAGCTGATAAGACCTGTGACTCCCCTCAGCGTTGAGTGCCTCATTAGTCAGGCTTTCTGTCGAGAAAATTGAAATAAGACAAAGGGTTTTATAACAAAACCTACTGTTGTGTTCTGTGCACGCTCTTGTAGACTCTGGGCTCAATGTACTGAGCCTGTTGTGGAAGTTTCATGTTACGATACATGTATATGCCACTATGCAAAACCATGAGTGGACCCACACCTGCCTTCCAAGTTTTGCTGACAATAAAATGACAATAAAAACAATGGTAACATTTTCTTTGGGGACTTTTTGGTCTCACAATGACCTCTCTGCCATGAGTGGACTTCAAAATATACACTTTTCAGTCCAAAACCTTCTCAAAACTATCATAAAAACCAATAAATCAATGTATCAGGCTCACTTCGGGACTATTTTGCCTCATGAAACCCTGTATCCCTCCACCGTGATAGGGTTAGGGTTAGAAATCAGAATTATCCCAAAATCAGGCAGTGAATTCATAACCATTTCATGAATGGCTCGTGAGGAGCTTTTAGAGGTGGACATCTGGTTCCTATCACCACCACTGTGAACAGTTCTGACTGGGTAAGTTTATCTAGAACTGCGAGTTTCACACCAAACCACTGGGTTCGATTCCCCGGCTGGGCGACCAGGGTCCTCTCTGTGTGGAGTTTGCATGTTCTCCCCTTGTCTGCGTGGGTTTCCTCCAGGTTCTCCCTCTTTATTTTCATTTTTAATTTCATTTTTTTAATTAATGATGTCCTCTTTTAAATCTACTGTTTTCATCATGTTTTTAATTTCTATTCTCATCTACTTTACTTTTCTAAACTGACTCTGTTTTCTCTTTTCAACGACAGCAGTGTATAAAATATAATATAAATACTATATAAATATAAATAAGCTTGCCTTGCTTTGTGAAGGTATGGGCACAGAACAACCAGAATAACCCAAATTGTGTGTATTTTCACATCGTTTCATCAGATTTTACGTCTGCCTCCAACAGTGTTACTGAAACCTTAGCCTGGCTATGAGTTTGAGGTTTAGAGGTCCCTCCTCCTTCAAGTAGACAGGATGTCCACAGAGTGGGTGAGGAGGGTCTATAAGTGCTGCCTTCAGTGTAAATATACCCTCTAATGTAGCTTCCAGTCTCAGTGGTCAGGATCTGCACAGCTTCACGAGACAATATGTTAACTATGACTGTTGAAAAATAAGCATTAGACTTTTCATCCTGAGTGACCTGTTAACCTGTCTTGACCTACTGAACTGCCCAAAGTAGGGTCTGGACGGCTGCAGCCGGCTATCGGTGCATTGGTTGAACAGTGGCCTACATTTGTGTCAGGAAAGATCCAGATCCGTTCTGCTGCTGGGGGGGGCGGGGGGGTTTGGTGGGGGGGGGGGGGGGGGGGTACAGGGATTGAGGGGGTTTCTTGCTTGGGTCAGATTTGATAATGAGCCTGATGTTTCAGAGAAAAAAACCAGACACCACAAAAAAACATTTTATCAGTAATATTCCTCAGTTACTTTAGTTATTAATGAAGCTGTGCCGGCTAATCAGCGGGCAGTTTATTGCTGACCGTCCCACAGGGACCTACAGTCACATTTAGTATAATTAATTATTTGCTTATCTTTCAATGCTAGTTTAATACAAGCTCATTTGTAAATGTAAGATCCTAGACAAGATAATAATAATAATAATAAATTTAATTAAATAAAAATAATTTTAAAGAAATTCATTAACCCATTATATAGTCAACAACTTACTAAAGCAATGTTGCTATGACTATCTTTGAAATGTACAATGATCAGGCATAACATTCTGACCACCTCCTGACCACCTTCTGACCACTGTTGTGTCTGAGTGGATCAGACAGCAGTGCTGCTGGAGTTTTTAAACACCTCAGTGTCACTGCTGGGCTGAGAATAGTACACCAACCAAAAATATCCAGCCAACAGCGTCCTGTGGGCAGCGTCCTGTGCCCTTTCCATTCCATCTCACCACGTGGTCCTACAAGACTCACACCCGGAGTTATGAGCCTATGAAGAGGGGCTGAGATACACGTCAGTTAATAGAGCATTTTGACATGAAACATATGAGGATCATTTTACATGAAGAGCCTTTAAAGGAGACTTGAAGAAGATGAGCAAATCAAAAATGCACTCAGAACCCAGAGGGTTAGTGTCTCACCCTCGATTTAAGGAATCTAGTATGACCTTAGTTCTTTAACAGGTGGGATCACACAGATAGTGTAGGTGAGGTGTTTATTATGGCTGGGTAAGGTGCAGTATCTGAATCAGCTCCATGTAAATTCTCAGATCTGCCAATGAAACTGAGGCATTTTATGATTTTCAGAAACTGCAGATGCTACAAGCAGCCAAAGCAGAGGACACATCCGCACGCAGCTTCCTGTCTTTAGTCCAGACGCTCTTGGTCAATAGTGCTGCTTATGAGCATTCGCCTCAAGCTTGTTTTGTTTACGTTAGCCCAAAGAGAGGAATCTCAACTGGTGTAGCACAGCTGTACTCTCCCTCCTCTGCAGGGTCAGCAGTCAGCCCCTGATTGGCTGCAGCGACATCAGAATTGCAAAGTAAACACGGTAGACTTCCAGAGGAGCAGCGTGTTTGATAATTATGATTAAGGCTGGAATCTGGCTCAATCAAATATAGTCTTAACCCCCCACCTCCGCCCAATTAGAACCTGAAAAAACAGGGTTTGGGAAAAACAATTAAGCTTGTTGTTTGGAGAGGCTGGTTTCGCAGCGCTCTCTGGAGTGGGCCGTGTTGATGCGGATGTCGTCGAGTGTTTGCTTGTTTGTACGTCTGCATCCTTTTTCGTCTGTAAACCGACACGAACCAAACGCAAAAGTGAGAGTTCCTAACTCTGCAAGATTAGTCAGGATGACATGAAGTTGATGCAGCTGTCAGTTACTGGTTACGACTGTTGCTCCAGCGGCGTGTGGACCTCCCCGAAGGACTGCACATCACCGCGATAAGGAGGCTAGTTGTTGCATTTGATGGATTACAGTGTAGAGTAATGAATAGCTTGACTGCAAATTAAGGCCGGGTTTAACTTCAGGGCCCCCAAAACATGTGAAAGACACATTTTTCAGAGACAGTTATAATGCCTTCAGAGGTAACCCAGCCCTCTGAAGTATACACACGGACAACTGTGAGCTATCACAGACTATTACTGTACATGTCATTCATTCTCAGATTTCACACAGAGATCGTGAGACTCGCACGCCTGGCCTGTGTTTAACACGTATCCGGAGAAATCTCATCCACGGAGAGCAGAACACGAGGGAAAAAAGAAGAAAAACCCAGGGCATTTATGGAATTTATTTTCAAACAGTTGGTCAAAAACTGCACATTCTTACTACTCGGACCCGTTTCTGTGGAATAAAGGTTCCAAAACGTTCTTGACTTGGCGAAACCTTTTCATGATGCGGAGGTTAAACATAAACTCATGCATCTCATTTGCAGAAATGATTCCAGCGAAAGGTTCTGTAGGCAATCAAAAGTGGTTCTTCTTTAGCAATACCCCCAAATAAACCCTTGTACACACTTACGACTCTTCAAAGGTTCCTTAATAAAGAAAATGGTTCTACACTCACCGGCCACTTTATTAGGTACTCAGGTGTTAGGTGTTCAGGTGTTTGTTAACACAAACAGCTAATCAGCCAATCACACGGCCGCAGCTCAATGCATTGAGGCATGTAGAGGTGGTCAAGACAACTTGCTGAAGTGCAGGCCGAGCATCAGAACGGGGAAGAAAGGGGATTTAAGGGTCTTTGAACGTGGCGTGGTTGTTGGTGCCAGACGGGCTGGTCTGAGTATTCCAGAAACTGCTGATCTGCTGGGATTTTCACGCTCAACCATCTCTAGGGTTCACAGAGAACGGTCCGAAAAAGAGGAAATATCCAGTGAGCGGCAGTTGAGTGGACGAAAATGCCTTGTTGATGTGAGAGGTCAGAGGAGAATGGGCAGAAAGGCAACAGTAACTCAAATAACCAACCAAAATCTCTGAGGAACGTTTCCAACACCTTGTTGAAAGTCTGACTTGAAGAATTAAGGCAGTTCTGAAGGCAACAGGGGGTCCAACCTTTCACTAGCAAGGCATACCTAATAAAGTGGCCGGTGAGTGTATATTGCACCAAGAAAACTCCTTTAAGGTTCTACACACTTAAAAATGATGGTTCTTCAAGGGTTCTTTAGTAAAGAAAATAGTTCTATATATAACCATGTACACTCAAAAAGCCCTTTCCATGATTAAAGGGTTCTGGTATCGTGTCAGAGTTCTGAATCAGAGTCAGAATTGGCTGAATGTGCTGTAGATGGTTCTATATAGCACCAAAATGGGCTCTTTTATAGTAACAAGCAGAACCGTACTTGGTGCTATATGGAACTATTTTCAGAAAAGTTTTATATAGAACCATCTACAGCACATTCTCCATCAATCTGTAGAACCATTTCACCATGCCAGAACCCTTTATTTATGGAATGGTTTAGAATTAGAATAGAATTTACAGCCATTTGTCTCTGCACACTGTGAAATTAGACCTCTGCATTTAACCCATCCGTGCAGTGAAACATGCACACAAGTGAACACACACACTAGGGGGCAGTGAGCACACTTGCCCGGAGCGGTGGGCAGCCCTATCCACAGTGTCCGGGGAGCAATTGGGGGTTAGGTGTCTTGCTCAAGGGCACTTTAGTCAAGGACTGTCAGCTGAGGGGATCAAAGCGGCTGGTTGCCGAACCTCCAGCACACGACTGCCCCCAGTTTCTTTGAGCGTTCATGGTTCTATATAGAAATATTTTCTTTACTAAAGAACCTTTGAAGAACCTTCATTTGTAAGTGTGTAGGAACTTTTTTGTTTCATTATTGGATCAAGTCTAATCTCAGACTATGCTACAGAGTCAATGGAGCTTTGCCATTTAGTCTAACATTAAGGGAATTCCATCAATTCTTAAAACTTTCAGCTGGATTAAGTTAACAAAGTAAACAAATGTAAACAAAGTCGGTCAGAGTGGTTTGGTGTGAAATGCTTGTGACAGTAATCAGCCTCTAAATGAGCCTCTGCCTCTAAAAGCTTCCTCACGGAAAGTTATTACATGAAATGGTGATAAATATCCTGCCTGAGGTCTGAGTCACTGAATGGTTTTACATGCACTTAATAATCCGATCATAATCGGATTTCTGCCGTTATCTGATTAGTCAAATGGTCGTGTAAACAGCACAGTGTGATTTCTTTGATCAGCGTAAGGTCTAGAAATCTGGAGGCTGGATTTTAGCTCAGGAATCTGATTTCTCAGTGCTGTGGACTCTGTCTGAGCATGTGTGAAAACAGACTGCAGTAGCGGAAATAAGCAACCAGCGTCGCTGCGAAACGCAGCAAAACACCTTTGGAACGATGCTGAAACCAACTATACTTGACAAATTGAAGGATTTAAATATTCTTCATGCTCTGGATTGATTATGTTTATAGTTCCAGGTAAAGTGGTGCAACGTTTTTTTAAAAAAAAAGCCACCACATGAAGTCACGTCTTATTCTGTGAGCTTATTGGCTGGTTCCAAACCAGACATCCGAATATTGTCTGACTCATGTAGACCTAGAGTTTCCCAGTTATCTGATTATTCAAGTGCATGATCGGATTAGTGACAAAATCTGATTTTCTAATCTAATAATGATTTACAATAGAAGTTTTTGAGAGGTTTTTGGCCTAATATATAATTTTTCAATCCAGTCATGGTGGAGGGATACTGCAGGACATTGTGAGGCAAAGTAGTTCCCAAAGAAAAATGTGTATTTATTTACTTCTTTCAGATTTATCACTATTTTCCCATCATTATCATTCCATATCAACTCAGAAGACCCGTGTAGGTTCTCTGGTGGTTCTGGATGGTAAATAAAATGTCTATATCTGTGTTGTTGTCATTGTATATCATTTAACATGAAACCCCTCTGAATGACTTTATTTGACTGCAATTTTTAAACATTTTTCAAAATAAAAAAAAATATATATCTGGTTCTAGGATGAACAATAAACGATATAAATGAAGATTCTTTGTTTTCATTAATGGTTTTACCAGCACCGCTCCACATATCAGTGATAGTCATGCTGATAGCAGCACGTGGCTAAAATGTTTGGCCTTTTCCACTTTACTTATTGTTTCATATCATAACTACTTCCCTTTCATAACCATCCACTCGCAGTTTTGATCTTATTTGAAGCTGCTTTATCTTTAAAATGTTGTGACGACCGTGCAGCCAGTGTTGTGCACGTTCTATAGCTCCAGAGGCATTACGTTAACATACGTCTACAACATAAAGATCTTAGAATAATACAATATAACTGATATTTATATGAATTGAGGGTCTCATACAAAGCTCTGACGGATAAACGCCCTGCCCACAAGTCTCGACGGTGGGATCATATTATCATTTCAGCCTTCGACGTTTACATTGGAGATGACAGGCGATCATATATGCCATATCTTTTAGCAGACATCTGGATTCTGTGCTCAGGTTTTATGTGCCTGCATACATCCTCGCACAAGTACTTTGAAGCCACCCACAGTCTAAGGAGGTCTGCAGATGACAAAACCGTTGGCGAAGGCCGAGAACGCCGTAGAATCGTACGTTTTGGCCCGCCACTGCATCTTCTCCTTGGCTCATTAATGAATTCTGGCCCAAAGAAGGGGAAACTGTCCAGGGGTGGATCCACATGGGAGGCCGTGTCTTTTCCTGTCCAAGAAACGAATGAATGAAACGTAGAGGCTGTCCAGCACAACATATGGCCTTAAAGTGATGACACTGCTTTTCAAGAGACAGCGATGCCATATCGTTAGCACATTGTTAACAAGGCATATCATATTTCTCGAGTATGTCGCCACGTTTTGTGAGTTTTCAGATGAAAAGAATTTCTCTTTTTCGTCCCCGAAGGCCTCGACAGCAGGGTGGCTATTCGTAGCCATGGAGACAGAATTGGTAATGCGATGTTCTGGGAAGAAAGGGAAGTTATTTTCAGAGCGCTCGGTGCGAGGGTGGGGGTCCTCAGCGACTGCCGCTCTGTGTACTCTGAGTTGGTGTTTGTGTATGTGTGTGGGGAGGAGTGTATACAATCTTCTGAAGGGTGTGGATTTTTTTTTTTTTTTTTTTTGTAAGCTCATTTGAGGTGGAAGAAATGTTTGTAGTGCAGCGGTTTCATCTGGTGGAGTTCTGGTGTTCCAGGCAATAAACACATACACATGCATAATCGCACAGGCCCACACAGACGCTGACTCTCCCTCTACGGTGCCTTTCAGTACTTGTTAAGTAAGATTGAGCCATAAAGGTGCAAAACCTCAACCTTTTTACAATACACACAATGTGGCCAAGAGTATGTGGACAACTGACTCACACCTTTCTGAGCTTGTTGGATGTCCCGTTCCAAAAATCAGGAGCATTAATATGGAGTTGCAGCTATAACAGAGCATTTATGAGGTCAGACAGAGGTTGAACGACAGGGTCTGGCTGACAACCAATATTCCAGTTCATCCCAAAGGTGTTTGATGGGGTTGAGGTCAGGGCTCTGTGAGGGCCACCGCTGCTTTGTGCACAGGGGCTCAGTCGTGCTGGAACAGGAAAGGCTCTTCCCCAAACTGTTGACACA
This sequence comes from Pygocentrus nattereri, assembly GCF_015220715.1. Classification (NCBI taxonomy): domain Eukaryota; kingdom Metazoa; phylum Chordata; class Actinopteri; order Characiformes; family Serrasalmidae; genus Pygocentrus; species Pygocentrus nattereri. The sequence goes on along the minus strand of NC_051236.1, from coordinate 5,335,885 downwards.
AAGCTGAAAGCAGATAACTGTGCAAAATGTCTTTGTAGCATTAACATCACGCTTCACTGGAACTAAGAGGTCAAAAGCCTGAAAGACAGCCCAGCTCATTATCCCTCCTCCAATAAAACTTTACAGTCGGCACTCTGCATTCCAGTAGGTAATGTTCTCCTGGCATCCACCAAACCCAGGAACACCGTTAGACTGACAGAGAATGTTTCCTCTGCTCCAGAGTCCAGTGGTGGAGCTTTACACCAATCCAGCCGACGCTTGGCATTGCGCATAGTGATCTTAGGCTTGTGTGCAGCTGCTCAGCCATGGAAACCATTTCATGAAGCTCATGACGCACAGTTTTTGTGCTGATGTTGCTTCCAGAAGCAGTTTGGAACTCCTGAGAGTGGCAACAGAGGATCGGTGTATACTTCAGTACTCGGTGGTCCTGCTCTGTGTGTTTGCATGGTCTACCACTTTGTGGCTGAGCTGTTGCTACTCCAAGACATTTCTTTTTCACAATAATAGCACATCTAGCAAGGCATACATTTCAATAAACTGACTTCAGGCAGAGGTGGCAGCCTATGACAGTGCCAAAGTGACAGTTTGACTGATTCTACTGCCAGTGCTTGAGTATGGAGACTGCAAGGCTATTTGCTTGATTTTGTACACCTGTTATTAATGGTGTGTCACTGAAACAAATGAACTTAATAGTTTGGAAGGGTGTCCACATACTGTATACTTTGTGTAAGGTTGGCTTTATATGGTAGAACCTATTTAACTTTAGTGTCACAGCAAAAGAGGGCGGTGGTGGGGGGGGGGGGGGGGGGGGGGGGGCTGGCGTCGCCTAAGCCTTCTCCCTTAAAAAAAAAATAAAATACGTTTGATTGGGCAGGGCGATAGGCTCCAGCAACCCCCCGCGACCCTGAGAAAATGAATGGATGGATGGATGGATGATTGGGCAGGGCAGTGTTCATAACGCTACATGATATCTACATCGGTTCATCAAGGCAGCCAACATAAACCTACATGAATATTAAAAAATATCAAAAATCAATTCAATTTCTTAAACCTATATTCTCTCCAGAGACCTAAAAAAGTCTTAGGAACACATTTTGGCTAAACGCATTCTGGCTGATAATGCAAAAAGTAAGGCGGACACGCATGAAGCCACTGAGTTCTTGCAGCTTTGTGCCTTTTTCACACCGTAAATAAACAAATGAAACATAAATAAAGCTCTGCTTTACAAATCATGACCAATTCTGGGCAGGTGTTATTAAAACGGCAACATATTGTCACGTATTCCACGGACTTCAATTCCCAGCAGGCCTTGGGAGATCACATGACAGCTCAGTCACAACCGGAATCCGACACGGACTCCGTTTCCCAGGAGTCACAGGGAACACATGTGACCAAGGTCTCTGTTCAATCCTCCTATCAGCGTTCACGATCACCTGAGTTCTAACTTAGAACACCTGTGCTAGATAGCATTTAAGCCTGGGCTTAGTATTGCAGGGTTGTGAAGTATTGAATCCTTGTGTTTTCTCATGTTTGCCTTCTTGTGTGTTTTGACCATTGACTTGCTCTTTTGGTACTGTTTTGGATCTTGATTGCTCCATGTTTTGACTTTCTGGACTGTTTTGTGACTACGATTTTGGTTTTTCCTCTGGTTAGTATTAAATCTACCATTTATCAAGATCTGCACTCATCTGAACTCTGTTCCAACGTAACACATTCACAGCTGCATGACACCCCTGGTTGCATAAAATGCATGAAAATTTGTTTTAAGATGAAGATACTTTTTAAACAAGTAAACAGGACTTAAGCTTGTTGAACTGCTTCTCTTGTTGGATACTCATCTAGCAAGCAGTAGTATTTGACTGTGGTTAAAAAAACTAAGTTTAATTCTGAAAAAAACATCAGACTTGTCATCTATTTCCCAAAACATCGAATCATAGTGCTGTAAAAAGTTAACTCTGCTTATGATAAATTCAGTGGTAATTTAGCTACAATGAGACTTGCAGAAAGTGCAGTATGTGCAGTAAGGTGTCCAGATGTGTAGATTAAATAGACTTGAAATTTAGCATAAGAGATTCAGTCCTCATCTCTGCCCTTCCCTGTTCTCTCTTCTCTTCTGGCCCCACTGGGAAGAGTTGCAGAGACCTGATGGTTCTGGGGACAAAGGATCTCCTGAGTCTGTCCAATGAGCAGATCTGTGACAGCAACCTGCCACTAAACATGCTCCTCCCACAGAGCAGGTACTATTTGGGTGGTGGATCATTCTCAGTGGTGGTGGTGTGTTAGTTTGTTAGCCCCCTTTTATCCTGTTCTTCAGTAGTGGACTGAGAATAGTCCACCAACCAAAAATTGGTGTCCACTGATGAAGGTCTAGAGGATGACCAGCACAAAATGTGCAGCAGCAGATGAGCTGTCGTCTCTGACTTTACATCTACAAGGTGGACTGACCAGGTAGGAGTCTCTAATAGAGTGGTCAGTGAGTGGACGCAGTGTTTAAAAACTCCAGCAGCACTGCTGTGTCTGATCCATTCAGACCAGCGCAACACACACTAACACACCACCACCACCACATCAGTGTTACTGCAGTGCTGAGAATGACCCACCACCCACATAGTACCTGCTCTGTGAGGGTCCATGGGGGTCCTGACCACTGAAGAACAGGGTAACAGAGTATCAGAGAAACAGATGGACTACAGTCTGTAACTGTAGAACTACAAAGTGCAGCTATACAGTATAGTACTATAATTATAGTAATTTTACAGGAGAAGCTGAAAACATTCTTAACTACTAACGGAAGCTTATTCCAAGTGAGTTTGGAGAAATTGTGGTGGTCCATTGTCGCATCAGCTCAGAAGAAGGCATTTCAATGGGTAGCAAGAAATGTCCGGCCCAGGGGGTAACGCGGTAGGACATGACGTTTGAGGATTGTAAACACTTCCAACACACTGCAACCCATCATCATCAATTAGAATAAGTCTAATTAACTAGAAAGTAAACCACTCAGCAGCAACAATAACAGTCAAAACAAACAGCTCTGCTACTATATATATATATATATATATATATATATACATAGTACTCAGCTCTTTGTCCAAAGATCCCAAAGCCAACTATTAAAGCACTCATCCTGTCAAATCTGGCTTGATATATTTCTTTAATAACTATCATAACAGACCAACGTACATATTACAGTTGTAACAACACCTTTGCTGTATCTCCAAAATGTAAACAGAAGTTATTCCAAGCAAATATGGACCATTTCCGTCCATTCATCCATCACCAAGTGTTCATACAATCCAAAGCTGATGGTGTCAAAAAGAAAAACAAAGGTTCTGATATATGAGCAATATATTTACATTTTTATGTACCACATTTATCGGTATGTTTTGCTGCGAATGCTCCTGAAGGCACTCATTTGCAAAAGTACTACCTAACTTGTCAACAACATCCATCCACAATAAAATCAGTGACTCAAAGCCACTAGTTATCCGCTCCCAGCCGCCCATCACCACAGGGAGGTAACGCACCAATTCCCATTTCCAAAAGACACAAACAAACCGAAGCTCTTTCCATAAGAGCTGTACTGCTCGCTCCTCTCCCCACGCTCCTCTCAGTCACGGCACTTTTCTGTTTCAGTGGTCACTGGCTGTGACAGGCATGTGGAAGAACGGCTGCATGGCTGTTTCGCCGTGAGTCACAGACAGTGGGCAAAAAATGAAACTTGACTTGACTTGAAAAGGGAGCGCAGGCCTTGGCGACAGGGGCTTGGTTGTTGATTTTACCCATCTGGTCTTGATTTGAGCGGGGAATGAGTGAGATGTTTGCTGCCAGGATTTGCGGGAGTTTACGCCCCCCTCAAACTTCTCATCTGAAGTGGAATGTGTCCGGAGCGCTCTGTGAAGCCGACAAAAGCCTAATCGCTCAATCAGGGCGAAGTGCTAATCTGGGGAAACCTAATGTCAGTCATTGGGTGGGTCCATCACGCCTGCGCTCGACATGACGGAGGATCAGGTTTAGCCCTAGATTAGCCGAAAACACGAACCATGAAATGTGGAAAGGTTCTGAAAGGAGCAGTTAGGGAGGGCAATGTTTGAACTAGTCTCCTGTGTCCTCCAGTGTCTGTGATTCTTTGACTGTTTCTAAGGTTTCTTTAACTCTTAGAAGCCAGTTCTAGCAGGCGGCGTTGCCATTTGATATGAATTATTTCTCTCTCAGCTCATTGAAACAGGCAGAGAAAAACTGTCAAGTATCCCGATTCTAAACTGTGAGCTGATGTCATGTTTGTGTTCCCAGAAAGGAGATTTTTATTATGATTAAACTGTGATGAAAAGTTATGTAAATTATGTTGTATATACAGTCTGGTTTGCAGAAAGACAAACATTTTTGCCATGTTGTTTGTCCGTTCTTGATACTGAAACAAACAGAGAAAGGCTGCAAGTGTAGATTTGAAGCTGATGACAGAGAATGTAAAATATTGATGGAATTTATTGCATAATTTACTTAAGATTCAAAATTCATTGATTAACTGCTGGGGATGAAACAGTACAACGTACCACAGCATATTGTGTTGCGCTGTATAACAGTATATTGAATTGCATCTTACTGGGTCACACGGCTTCGTCTTGCATCATATTGTATTAAATTTCATCACAGCGTATTATATTTTATCATATTGTGTCAAACTTTATCTCAGTATATTGTATTGCATTGTATTATACCAAACTGTATCAGAGAGCATGGTATTGGGGGGGGTTCCTCGATTCTTAGATGCACCGCGATGCGGACGTGGATGATTCTGAATCGATTTCAAAAGTCAATTTTCTAAATGTTTGTTTGTTTATAACGTAATGTTGACGGAACGTAAAAGGTGGAACTTGGATGTGTGGACGAGCGAGAAATCTGACCGGCACCCACTGCATTAAAAGCCAGCTGAATGAATAGTTCATAGTTTCTTGTAAAATGTCTCTAAATGTTCGGCTGATTTACGAGGCTGAAGTTGCTTCTCATCTTCCAGCTTCTTTATCCAATTTTCCCGTTCCACCTTAAATGGTGCCTGAGGTGCCAGAATGTAAGTGCGGAACCATTTAAGGTGGAACGGGACAATTCAAAAGAGAAGCTGACATTTTCACAACTTTTTACTGTTTGACACTAAAGGAAACCAACTGTGCTGCTTATAAATGCGAATAAGTCCGTTCGTCTCCAAATGTTCATGCAGGCGATGTCAAAGCTTCCACCCAAATTGGAAGTGAGTTACAAACTCAGCTGCAACATTTATTGCCAAGGATTATGGTCTGTTCGATTTCGTTGAGAACAAGGGCTTTCGCACCCACTTTGGATCCGAGATACAAAAATATTTTACTGACACAGCGAAACACCCCCCCCCCCCCCCCCCCCCCCCGACATCTACAATGAGACCAAAACCGAAAAATCACTGAATTAAATGGGTAGGATGGCTGTAATGTGATGCGTGGACATCCATTGCTACTAGATATTATTTCACCGTAACTGTGCATTTTATTGCAGATGAGTGCAGTGATTGACAGCCTTCCAGTTTACTTGCTAAACCACTTCCATTTGTTTTATTAATAGAATATATTAGGATTAAATTAATTACCGATCATTGCAAAGTCTAGAGATTCCACCCCGTATTGTATCATATTGTATTGAACTTTATTAAACCGATAGTTCCACTCCTAAAATCTGATTGGCGTTTAAACCTGTTGTAAAATCCACAATGTATGCACGTCTATGACCATCTCACAGTGACTGAACTGTGTATCACTACGCCACGGCACGATAAAACCCTTGTGCTATTAAAGGAATAATCTTTGACTCTCATGCTGCTCACATGGACCACCGAGTATATTGATGAAGAGTTCATTTTTTGCAAAAACTGAGTGGCTGGCGACTTATGTTCTTAACTAAAACTAGGCTGGTCATTAATATCACAGGCTTGAACGAAAGCACTTACAGTATGACTTACTATAAAAGTCTAAAAAGTGTCAGTTGAATGTCTTACAAGCTTCAAATGTCTGTGATTCAGTCAGAGGTCGCCTCAAACCCAAACTGAATCCCAAACGGCTCTGTACTCCATAAAGCGTTCCAGCTATGAAAGTTTAGAAGTTCTAGCCTCTACAGCCAAATAGTGCATCATTTATCGAGTGGGGATGCGCCGGAGTCCAAAATGAGTATGTGTTAGTTATACTTTGCTCTGTTGGGCTGCAGGACCCAGTATTTAAACTCCTACGTAGTGCACTATGTAGGGAGCAGGGAGCTGTTTGAGATTCAGCCCCAGCATTAAAAGAGGGGCGCCGCCGGACTGGTGCTAAATAAGACTTGCGGTGGTAATTTAGAGACTGAAAAGTGATAATAAAGCCAAAGTTTCTGCATTAAACAGGGCGGCGATATCATATGTTTATTGTTATACAACAAAAAGTTCAAAAGTTCATGAAATGACAGCAAAATGCAACATAATTTTCTCCTTTTTCAGGGGTCCAAGGCTGTTTGGCAGCAGTACCTTATTCAAAAGGAACTACATTTCTTGGTGGGATACTTGTTTATGTTGATTGTTATTAATAATAACTTAAATTATTTTCTGAAAAATTGTGTATTTATCATATTTCATGGTGGCTGCTGTTATATTAAAGCAATAAGCCACTCGAGGCAGTGATTTTATCACAAGGCAGGGGGGTTTTATTCCGCTTCGCGTCGTGCCTAAGAACACCCTTCCCCAGGATAAAATCTCAGTAGTGCACAGCCTCTCGTGGCTTTTGTTTAATATCAGAGTGTATCATATTGTGGCATTATGTATAGTGAACTGTATGACAATACATGACATTGTATTGTATTGTATCAAACTGTATCACAGCAGATCATATGATGTATTGAACTTCAGAGAGTAATGCACCGGATAACATATTGCATCAAACTTTATGTCTATGTTTGGTCATGTTGTATCAAACTGTATCACAGTGTACGGTATTATATGACATTGCGTCATGTTGTATTGCAACTAGCATGTGGCTAGTGTACTTGCTTGGGGCTAAAATAGATCAGACTAGTGTGTTAGATCAGAACACTAAAAAGGGCAGCCTTTGTTTCAGTTATTATACACTATATTTCCAAAAGTATTCAGTCGTCTGGATTCACACGCAAATAAACTTGAGTGAGATCCCATTCTTAATCCATAGGGCTTAATATGATGTCGGCTCACCCTTTTACACTCTGTGCAGGCCAGTCAAGTTCTTCCACACCAAACTGGCTCATCCGTGTCTTTATGGACCTGCTTTGTGCACTGGTGCTCAGTCATGTTGGAACAGGAAGGGGCCGTCCCCAAACTGTTCCCACAAAGTTGGAAGCGTGAAATTGTCCAAAATCTCTTGGTGCTGAAGCTTTAAGAGTTCCTTTCACTGGAACTAAGGGGCCGAGCCCAACTCCTGAAAAACAACCCCACACCATGTGTGGTTGGTTAGTGTAGTGGGTAACACCTCTGCCTTCTACGCTGTAGACTGGGGTTCAATCCCCACCTGGGAAAACACCTTGGGCAAGACTCCTAACACCACCTTCGCCTACCTGTGTAAAATGATCAAACTGTAAGTCGCTCTAAGAGCGTCTGCCAAATGCCGTAAATATAAATGTAAATAATCCCCCCTTCACCAAACTTTACACTCAGCACAATGCAGTCAGACAAGTACCGTCTCCTGGCAACCGTCAATCCTAGACTTGTCCATCGGATTTCCAGATGGAGAAGCGTGATTGGTCACTCCAGAGAACACGTCTCCACTGCTCTAGAGTCCAGTGGTGGCGCTTTACACCACTGCATTCCACGCTTTGCATTGCACTTGGTGATGTAAGGCTTGGATGCAGCTGCTCGGCCATGGAAACCCATTCCATGAAGCTCTCTATGCTGTTCTTGAGCTGATTTGAAGACCACATGAAGTTTGGAGGTCTGTAGTGATTGACTCTGCAGAAAGTTGGTGACCTCTGCACACTATGCCCCTCAGCATCCGCTGACCCCGCTCTGTCATTTTACGTGGCCGACCACTTCGTGGCTGAGTTGCTGTCGTTCCCAATCGCTTCCACTTTGTTATAATCCCACTGACAGTTGACTGTGGAATATTTAGTAGTGAGGAAATTTCACGGCTGGACTTGCTGCACAGGTGGCGTCCGATCACGGTACCACACTGGAACTCACTGAGCTCCTGAGAGCGACCCATTCTTTCACTAATGTCTGTAGAAGCAGTCTGCAGGCCTAGGGGCTCGGCTTTATACACCTGTGGCCATGGAAGTGACTGGAACACCTGAATTCAATGATTTGGATGGGGGAGTGAATACTACTGGAAATATAATGCACTTTTAAAATGTTGAGTGTTCTATTAAATGTATATATGATCAAATGTTGTATTATTTATTATTATTTTATTTAATATATATCAGTAATGAAAAAGTGTCAAATTGTTACTGAATTATTTAATTATATTTACACCCATAGACAGCATGGCATCTTTTCATCAACTTGCATGCCTTAGGAAAGTGTACAATTCCCTCCTACAGAGGAATGACAGGGGTGTTTTACCTGCACTTCTGTGACATCTAATCTGATTCCTTTGTTGCACTGTGAAGGTTCTGTATCCCCTGACCTCAAAAAGGTTCAGACACTTCACTGCTTCGTCACTCCACTGCCTTATAAATCAAATTCCGAATGTACTGCTAACAATCCAACGGCACCTTTCAGGAGCAAAAATGCTTTTATGGCAAAATAGCTGCTTCCAGAACCCCAGAACTCCCCAGTGTAGCATCTCATACAATCTGGACCTTCAAAATGTTTGTTTGAAGTTCTCTGAAACAACGTCAAGCAGAAACATGGTGAATTTGGTTTGCTACATTTCGGGAACAGTGGAGGTGGACGGCTATTAAAGTGGAAAAAACAAGATGATAAAAATGAATCTAGCCCCAAATAGGGGGGTCTATTCATACTTCTTCTGGAACATATTTCCCCCACCTACTGGTTTATAAAACTAGCTCCTCGTCTGTGAAGCATTCCAAAGGCTAAAACCTTCTGCTGACCAGAAAACAAAGAAAAATGTGTTATTTATAAACACATTCTGCAGCGTGTATAAGAATAATATTTATGGAGGAAACGTTTTTAGTAGGGTGAACTGTCTGAGTAATACGTGGAGACAGCATCACAGTCCACCAAGCAAAACATGTATTTTTGATCATAAAACAGTCGAGCGGTGTTCAAAAGACAACAGCTGCTGGTTGACGTCATGTAAAAATCATGAAACCGTTCCACTGAGATTATTCCTGAGACTTTGATGTGTTGGTGCCCTGTTTTAAAGTTAGTGGTGGAGATTTAACCACAGCTGAGGGCTAAATTAAATGGGATTTTGCATAAAAATGTGTTGTGTTGTTTTATGTAGCATCTGTCGTGCAGCATTGTATCTCTCAGTTTGACAGAATCACCTGCCTTAAACCTGACGTTGCCTCTAGGCAACAAATCCCACTTCACACTAACTTTATACATATTTAACAACAGTGACAGGGTGAACAATAAATAAGTCCAGTTTGAATAAGTCAATAAAAAGCATGTCCTTGGTCTCTTACTGGACACTTTTAAGCCTCTTCTTTAACATTCATGTTATGAGAATTTGTAGAAGTATGTTTGTTGCCTAGAAGCAACAGTGGAATGGATTTAACCGGTCAAAGCCAGATCTCACCACTTCAGGGAACACAGGTCTATATCATGTCTTCTCATTGTTGCACAATGTTGCCTCAAGGCAACATACCCCAAAAGGACACCTGTACACATTGTTATTAAAAAAAAGTTTTGAATTTAATAATCAGGTTGATTTTAGGCAAGAATAGTGAATCCAATTAGTTTTTTTTAATTGCTCTCATAATGTGTGTAGTAGAGGGTTAATGTGCTCCCACTACAGTACCCAGCATGTATTACTCAAATGGTCATACCATTGGGAATGATCCATCAATACTGCCAACCACTGAACTTTAGCCTAATAAAAATAAGCAAGCTGGTATTAGTGTGCCTCTTATCTCAGCTGTCTAATAAAATCCTAACAGATGCCAGGTGACTTTTTACCCTTTGAGTCAGAGAAAAGTTGTCAAACTGAGATGAGCATCTAGATGAATAGCTAACTTGCTGACTGTAGCTTTTAGCTCGTTCTCCTCGTCTGACGAGTCATTTCTGTTGTTCGAGTAATCCATTCTTCCATTCGCTCTACTGTAAAGATGAAAGCTGTACGGTGGCAGTAAGATACTTGTCTTTTAAGCGGTAACATGAGCTCTCCGCCTTCCTTCAGCTAAAAAATCCAAAACATTTCAAAACTGCTCCTAAAAATCCACCACTGTCACGATTTGCCCCTCCCAGGCATCCATGTGCTTTCATTTTGGTTTCAGTCTTCCATGTGCTTTTGTTTGCTTGTCCATGTGCTTTTATTTACAGCATTTGGCAGACGCTCTTATCCAGAGCGACTTACAATTTGATCTTTTTTTTGCAGAGGTAGGCGAGGGCGGCGTTAGGAGTCTAGCCCAAGGACTCTCATTGGTCTAGTGTAGGGTGCTTGCTCAGGCAGAGGATTGATTCTTAGTCTACAGCGAAGAAGGCAGAGGTGTTAACCGCTATACTATACCAACCACTACTGCTTTCTTTGTTTTGATTCTTCCCTGTCTTGCCCCCTTGTTTCTTGACTCCGCCCCTAATTGTAACCACCTGCTTTCCACCTGTGTCATGTTAACCATTGTTATCCCTGTTGTATTTGAGCCCTGTCTTTTCTCTAATCCCTTTGCTTGATGTGTAGTTCTGTGTTTCTGTTCATTATGTCTGTACCCCGATCTCTCCGTGTTGGCTCCTTGACCCTGGGCTGTTCTGACCCCGAATCTGGATTTGCCCTGAATAAATCTCGCTTATCTCCGCATATGCGTCCACCTCCTCATCGCTCCCAAACGTTACAACCACAAACAACCGTCCTTTTTCACAAGCTCCTCCCACCTTCAGCGTGCATCATCGGAAGTGAGGTTTGCTAGTCTTTAAACCAGGAAATCTCGTTCTAGATACTACAGCAGCCCTGCAATAGGAGGAATATAGGCATGTTTACGCCAGATATAGTGGATGTTTTTCATTTTGGAATATGGTTTCCCTTTGATATATTTATTTCTATTAATTTACAGCTACTGCTTTTAAGTTAAAGCCATGTTATAAAGTTAAATGCACATATTTTCATTATCTTTTTAATGAATATTAGTATAATCCTTTATATTATAATCAAGGCTTAGTGCAACAAGAAAGGACAGTAAACATTATTGTGGAGAATGTTTGTCAATTTAATGCTTGTAGGATGAATTTGATTCCTTGGTATCAAAGCATGAATGCAGTGAAAAGGTGCCAGCATAGAGTTACTGAACACAGTCTACACTCAAAGTTCAATTCCTATAAATAATAATAATACAAGGCCACGTCATATTAACATGTGGGAACCAAATCTTAATGTGTGGCCACAACCTATTAAGGTGGTAATTAGTAAGGCATGGGAATGAGACCATGCTTTATTTAAGCTGTGGGACAGGCTTAATTATCTCTTTCCCATGCCTTACTAAGTCGTGGCCATGCATTATTACTATTTATATGGTATGTCACCAGCAGGGTTCCGTAACCGCCCCCCCCCCCCCCCCCCCAAAAAAAAAAGACAAGAACAACAATAACAATAATATATATTTTTTTCATTTGACAAAATCTGAAAACAAAACTAAAACTGTCAATGCACTATAATAATAATAATAATAATAATAATAATAATAATAATAAAAGCACACATATAAACTATTTTTCAAAACTATAATAACCCTGATGTGAATGTACCATGTCTGTGCGACTAGTCCGTCCTGACTTTTTACTTTTTAAGACAAAATATTGAACTGCAGCCAAAAATATTCATGTTGAAAATAATATGTCTGTAAAAGCTCCGCGTAAAGAGCCTCGATTAGAAAAACGTGTCGAGAATAAAGCTCATAAAGTTGTGGAATCCAAAACAACCCGTCAGCTTTCCTGCTGTTGAGGAAAGGAAACCTCAGGTTACAAGATTTATATTTTTCTATGGTGTTTCCAAACTGCCATGTTCAATAAGCTAAATCACTGCGGGTGTTTCTGCCTCAGTATAATCAATTATACAGTTACAGGAAAGAGCTTAAAGACTGGAAGAAATGCAGATTTTACCACTGTGTTAATACCATCTGTTAACCATTATGCCTGCACATTTAATGATGTTTCATTGAATCAACTGTGCTGCACATGTCTGACATACAGTCAACATGCCTAGGAATAAGAACTCACAGCTGTCTTAGTTTAAGAAGCACAGAACATTAATCCACAATACAACACCAGAACAGACACAGAAGCCAAAACTATCCTCTTTATTAGTGAATTCGGCTTGTTTAAGGTGACATAAGTGTTCACACAGCTTGTATAATCTCCAGAGAAAAGCACTGACCAGTAGAACAGGAGTAGCCTCACATGAGCCTGGAGCAGTGGAGCTGTGTTCTCTGGAGTAATGGAGCTCCATCCAATAACTTTGGGATGATTACTGATCCAGAACTGACCATTAAACATCAATACCTGACCTGACTAATGCTCAATCAAATCCTCACAGCAATGTTCCAACATCTAGTGTAAAGCCTTCTTATACAAGGAAAAACAGTAACTGCAGCAAAGTCCCTCTTTAAAGACCTATATGCCACATTTTTCTACATTTTTTTTTTCTTCTGAGCTCCACTTATGAAATTTGTGTCTTTATGTACAAAAACAGTCAGAATTCATTTTATCTGGTCATTGTGCAGCATCTTTTCAACCCTTAGAAATAAACAAACTGTGCCTTTAACACTGATATACACTATATTTCCAATAGCCCCTAGGCCTGCAGACTGCTTCTACAGACATTAGTGAAAGAATGGGTCGCTCTCAGGAGCTCAGTGAGTTCCAGTGTGGTACCGTGATCGGACGCCACCTGTGCAGCAAGTCCAGTCGTGAAATTTCCTCACTGCTAAATATTCCACAGTCGACTGTCAGTGGGATTATAACAAAGTGGAATTGACTGGGAACGACAGCAACTCAGCCACTAAGTGGTCGGCCACGTAAAATGACAGAGTGGGGTCAGCGGATGCTGAGGGGCATAGAGGGCAGAGGTCACCGACTTTCTGCAGAGTCAATCACTACAGACCTCCAAACTTCACCAAGTGCAACGCAAAGTGTTGAATGCAGTGGTGTAAAGTGCCACCACTGGACTCTAGAGCAGTGGAGACGTGTTCTCTGGAGTGACCAATCACACTTCTCTGTCTGGAAATCCGATGGACGAGTCTGGGTTTGGTGGTTGCCAGGAGACGGTACTTGTCTGACTGCATTGTGCCGAGTGTAAAGTTTGGTGGAGGGGGGATCATGGTGTGGGGTTGTTTTTCAGGAGTTGGGCTCGGCCCCTTAGTTCCAGTGAAAGGAACTCTTAAAGCTTCAGCACCAAGAGATTTTGGACAATTTCATGCTCCCAACTTTTTGGGAACAGTTTGGGGACGGCCCCTTCCTGTTCCAACATGACTGAGCATCAGTGCACAAAGCAGGTCCATAAAGATGTGGATGAGCCAGTTTGGTGTGGAAGAACTTGACTGGCCTGCACAGAGTCCTGACCTCAACCCCATAGAACACCTTTGGGATGAATTAGAGTGGAGACTGTGAGCCAGGCCTTCTCGTCCAACATCAGTGTCTGACCTCACAAATTCCCATAAACACACTCCTAACCCTTGTGGAAAGCCTTCCCAGAAGAGTTGAAGCTGTTATAGCTGCAAAGGGTGGGCCAACATCATATTAAACCCTATGGATTAAGAATGGGATGTCACTCAAGTTCATGCATTTGAAGGCAGACGAGTGAATACTTTTGGCAGTATAGTGTATGTAAATGAGCTCTATTCTGATCGGCTGCCCTGTAATGGTCCTTATTCAGAAAGCAGTCCAGGCTGAAACACTCCCTGTGACTTCAGCGTGACTGAGTGGAGCTTTAGGCTGAATAGGCAGATTTGTGTACATGTCTTCAATTTCTGAGCATCAGAACTTTCTGAGACTCAAAACAGGCTATTTTTGCAACCTTGTTCTCATATATAGACTGTCTGGACTGCAGAGTGAGTGGTATGTTTTAAAGTATTTGGCAACATTTACATATTATATCAAACTCTTATTTGATTTTAATAAGGAAAAATTGTTTTGCTGTGATATGGGCTCTTAAGTACCCTTGTTTTTCAGAAGAAAAAACTTTCGGACATTGCCAACAGTCATTTCCTGTCTGCCACTAAACTTTGGCAGAAATGCATAATCAGAAATGTTTTACAGCTGATTTGCATTAAATGAAACATTTTGCATAACCGTGCTCTCTTTCTGTGATTAAAAATGAGCCCTCTCTCAGAATCAACACTAGGAAATTAATAAATCAACTGCAAGCTGTAAACTTTGCAGATAATCCAAGGCATTTCAGTAATGGGCAATAAACTAATCTGGTGCTCTGTGCCCTGGAGGGTTTCAGATGCTTGTCTGGAAATGCCTTTGGAGACTGCGAGAGAGGCAAGGACTAAAACTGTTTCACTACGAATAGTTACGCTGGACGAGAGTCAAAAAGGCAGAAGAAGGAAGTTATTGTTTGGCCGGCTGGAGAGCGGTGGACAGTGTGTGGTGGGTGCTAGGCAGGGGGATCGAGACAGCAAGCTCCAGAGATAAAGCTGAGATTAGAGGAGGGTTACTGAGTGGTGAGCCAGATGAGCAGCAGGGAGATGGGCCTCTGTCTGTCCATCTCCCTCTCTTCTGGCTCTGTGTAGGGTTTAAATGCCACTGTAACTGCCTTGAGATCTTCAGTACAGACGTCAGATTTATCCCCCCTGCTAGAACACTCCATGGTAAGAGATGAGCTTTAGAGCATGTGTTAGCTCTAACAAGCATTATTAATATCATTTCATTTGTATAATGTGCAAAACCTACTTTCCCAAACTAGTCCTAGGTTTTTACCCCCAGTATTGGTTTCAAAACATTTGCTATAGTCTGAAGACAAGTAATAACAGCATGTTGATGTTTGATGTGCCATAACTGAAATATCAGTGATGTTTCAGCTTTAAAAATCCAAACTGTCCTTCAGTGTTTCTTCTTAAATGAAGGCTATTAATAGGGAATTTGTCCCCACTTTGCTGCAGTAACAGCCTCTACTCTTCTGGAAAGGCTTTACCCTGGATATTGGAACTTTGCTGTGAGGATTTGGTCAGGTATTGATGTCGGATGAAACCTTAGATGCATCACAAACACCACTTCAACTCATCCCAATTGTGCTTCAAGTTATCCCCTATGAAGTAGATTAAGAAATCGTCAAAAAGGACTGTCTGGATATGTTTGGACATGTAATACAGTCCTGAGCGAAAGCACCCAAGACACATTTTAAAAATCTATTTATTTGTGGCGTTTGTGTTTATTTGCTGAGAAAAGTGTTAATATATCAATAAACAAAATTTATGGATTATTAAATAATAATTCAGATTCCTTTATTGATCCCAGGGGGAAATTGCAGTAAGGTGATAATGGTGATAAAGGTGATAATGATATATGTATTAAATAACTAGTGATTTTCTGGATGTGAGTGTGTTTGTTTACCCATTTCCAAGCCTCTCCACGAGGAAGCCCAGTATTATATGTAGTTAAACAGCAGCTCCTGGTTTGACCAATCAGGGCTTCAGTACATTGTATATCTCAGCGGACTGCAAAGACGTCTGCCAAATTTGGTGCAGTCTTGATAACCTGGGACATCATGACGTCAAACTTGTCTTAGAAATTGCCTAAATAAAAACTCAAAATTGACATTACGTGTCTTTCAGCTGGCTGTAACAGATTTATAAGGGCTCGAAATCTTCAGACATGTGACTATTGTTGGTCAGAGAGGTTTATGCAGGTTGTTAACATGGATAGTCAATCTATGCACTCTTATCTAATCAATCACTACCCACTAATATTTTCAGCTAAACAAGCAGAGTGTCATAGTGTTTTTTTGGATGGTGTTCAGTAGATATTAGAGGACTTCTGTAATTCTAACCGTAGCCGTTTTTTTTTCACAGTATGAAATAGTGGAAACTTTGGCAACAGAAAATTTGAGCTGTGCTTTTCCAGTCGACCAGAACTGAAGGTTCCAGTTTTATGGTTTTTGGTACCTGATATCCATCCATCCATTTTCTAAGCCGCTTCTCCCTCAGGGTCTCAGGGGGTGCTGGAGCCTTTCCCGGTGGTCATCGAGCAGAAGGCGGGTACCTGATAATGATTGGTTAATGGTACTTCTGTGTTTGGTAATACTCACAGCTGAAGCTCAACAATTAACTCTTCTATGTAGGGATAAAGTCATCGAGCACTAATAAATCACCAGTAATAGCACGAGAATGTAAACTGGAAATCTAAGGCGATGTTTATTGACATTTTTAGAGTGATTACTTTGTAAAGAGTTTGTTAGGTGACATAAGCCGAAAATGAATGCTACCATTATTAGCGTTCGTGCTAACCTCCACAGAATTAGAGGATTTACTCATTTTCACACCTGACCAAGAAAAAAAAAAGTTTAATTCTAAACATAAGTCCAAATACACTCACTGACCACTTTATTAGGTACACCTTGCTAGTAAAAGGTTGGACCCCCTTTTGCCTTCAGAACTGCTTTAATTCTTCATGGCAGACTTTCAACAAGGTGTTGGAAATGTTCCTCAGAGATTCTGGTTGGTTATTTGAGTTCCTGCTGCCTTTCTATCATCTGGAACCAGTCTGCCCATTCTCCTCTGACCTCTCAAATCAACAAGGCATTTTCGTCCACACAACTGACCGCTCACTGGATATTTCCTCTTTTTCGGACCGTTCTCTGTAAACCCTAGAGATGGTTGTGTGTGAAGATCCCAGTAGATCAGCAGTTTCTGAAATACTCAGACCAGCCCGTCTGGCACCAACAACCACGTCATGTTCAAAGCCACTTAAATCCCCTTTTTTCCCCGTTCTGATGCTCGGTCTGCACTTCAGCAAGTCGTCTTGACCACCTCTACATGCCTAAATGCATTGAGTTGCGGCCGTGTGATTGGCTGATTAGCTGTTTGTGTTAACAAGCAACTGAACAGGTACCTAATAAAGTGGCCAGTGAGTGTATATGTAGACACTTGTTGTGAATATGTGTGGGAATAAAATATGTGTGCAATATCTCATTCACATCTGTCCATAAGTTAAGCTCATTAACTAATTAGCCACTTTTTAGAGTAGCATAAAATCACCATTGTGGACCAGGCTGTTGTCAAGTGGGTAGAAAATGAACTAGATCTAGAACCATACGTTGGTTCCCATTTGGGTCAGGTCTTGTTTTTCAGTTGAAAAACGCCCTGTGTGACCTTTGTGTTTTCTATTTATCATTTTCAACCAATTTTCAAATTTTCAAACACTTTTTTGAGCTTGTCTACAAAACGCTCTGCCAGAGAGATCGAAATACACCTCTTTCCATTCACATGAGGGAAATCGGTGGTAGTTGTTTTATGACTCAGTGTCTTAGAAAACCAAACATATTATTTCAAGCATTTGTTTTCTAAGATAAACTGTGCTAAGCTTTAGTTGAAAATATTATTGTATGCTCCAAGTTGGCTCAAGTCTGACTTGGCTTGCATGCACGACGTAGTTGCTGAGAGGACAAGAAGTCTGCCCTGTCCAGCACAATCTTACAGCTGTAGTGATCAAGTGAAATAAAGTGCACAACAAAACATGCAGAAGGCGAAACTTGGAAAATCTCACAATCAGTAGTTGGAAGAAAGTACATTAAGCATATAATTCATCAATAAAGCATGGCAGCATGAAATCGTCCGCCGTATGTGTAATCTTTCTATCAAAATGACCGCAAAGATAAAAACTAAGTGCGGTATTTTTTGGCAATGTGTGAAAGGAAATCAAACATTCTGAATTTGTCACTGATCAAAACATTTGTCAGTCAGTGGTTGAGTTTAAACTGAGCCGTCATGGTGTTTTGTTCCTGTCGTGATGTCTTAGCAGTGCTCACTATTGCATAACATTGTTTTCTTTTCTGTGTTTGAGCAGTCTAGCCAGGCAGCCGAGTCTGCTGAAAAACTGGAAATGACCATAGGAGTGGGTCATCACTGCAATTTGGTGCTTGTATCCTGATTTTTTAAATGAAATTTAAACAGAAAATCATATTTATCGTCATGTTCTTTGGAAAAAAACAGCAGCTTCGTCAGTGGTTTACTGCCGCTGATCATGCATCACTTCCAGTCAGTGTACGGAGCTGTAGCGAGAGTGAGGCAAGACATCTGGTTTAGGTTAGTGCTGGTTTAGCAGCCCCCACTGAATCCAAATCAGTGTTCCCAAGCTCAGTCTTTGGACTTGTCTTGTGTGATTTTAATCCAAGGCAGGAAGCTTGGGTCAATTAACCGGTCAGGGCGTGCAGTGTCTTGCGGGAGTCAACAGCAACATGAGCAATCCTGACCTTCTGCTTTCTCTGTTTATCTCAATTAATTTTTCCAAGTCAACCATCATGTCTTCTAATTGCAACTGTAAGTTTAACATAAAGGTTTCAACTACTTCTGGTTCCCTAAAGAACATTCCTACTGAGAAATTTCATACTGAAAGTTTCTTTAGTACAAACCTCAAGTCCAAAGAAGCTGAGACAGTGTGTGAAATGCTAATAGAAACAGAAAGAAGTGATTTGCATATTCTGCTTGGCCTGTTTTGAACACTGTGTTACATAACCTTTCCTTTTAACAACCCTTAATAACTGTGTGGGAACCGGAGACACAAACTGATCCAAAGTGGAATCTTTCAACATTCTTTTGTTATAACAGCCTTCAGCTGCAGAACCTTATGGAGCCTTTGTTGTGGCTCTTTTGTACTTCATAATGCATCACGTTTTCACTGGGCGACAGGTGTGGACTGCAGGCAGGTCACTCTCTGATCACACAGTCATGCTGCTGTAACAGGTGCAGAACGTTTTGTGCTGTCATGGACGTGCCTGAAAAAGACGTCATCTAGAAGGCAGCGAATCTCTGCTGTCAGTACAAAACTTCATATCTCTAAAATGGTAACTTTACAGCAGCCAGAAAAGCATTCATAACTGAATAGAAGTTAATGGAACTAGTTTTTATTTAAGTAATTTTGGAGCTCTTTTATTGGCCCATTCTTGGTGAAATTTTAGCATGTTGTAAAAGACGGCTGGCATTTTCAAATTCTGTAAAAAAGTACAAAATGGAGAAGTGAGGTTTTGTTCCAACAGCAGCGAAATTTTGCTCTATAATCTGTTGATTTCTTTCAGCATTAATGGCAAAGTGGTGGGCCTTGACCCATTCTTTCTCATAAAGCACTCGGCCTTCCCTGGACGCTCCTATGTTTACATCTCCTGTTTAAGAAGTTGCCTGAACATTTAATGTTAATTGTACAAATTTTGTGGAACATGTTGCAATTTCAGAAAGAGCATATATTTACAAAAAAGGTTGAAAAGGTAAAAATATCTTGTCCTTGTGCTGTTTTTGGTAAGAAAAGAACTTTAACCTCTTATGCTTGTGGGGACATTTCTGTTTGAATCTGAATTGACATGCCCAAATTGTAAAGCAAATTATTCAGTAACTGCATGAAACAAATGTAATTTCTTTTTTAAAGTTCCACTCAAATGAACAGACAATGTGTTTTATGATAAACATATTGGTTTATGCTTACAATTTACTGCTGAAAGCCAAAAATCTCAGATGCTCTTTGTATTTTTCATAAAAATAATTTTTTACAGGACATGTCACTGAACAGATTCCACCGGAGATCCAGTTTTTGCTCAGATTTGTCGAAAAATGGGTCGACTTTCAATAGGAAATAAAATTCAGCTTCTTTTATTATTAGGGTTTAAAATGACATCACCATCTTTTTGACTGGAAGTATGACTCACCTGTTGAATGTAGCTTACGAAATATGGAAGTTGTGAAGTAAAGAATATGACGAAGTGTGTTTTGGAGCCATCAGTGGTCACAAGGAGTTAAAGAAGGTTAAGTAGTTTTCCATCAGTGCCATTAAAAAAACACTTTCACAAACAATCAATCACATAACACACCTTACTACAAACACACTTTAGAACATCTCCAGATTGCACAGTGCAAACCTATTGCCTTGAAAAAACTCCATAGTTACTCAACATGTTCACACTTAATAAAGGTACTTTCTATTTTTCAGTGACTCACACTTTTACAGCAAGTAACGTCATTAATTCAAACAGTCCAGTCATTATGAATAGTTTCATTTGAGACTTTTCCAAGTTCTGTTTTGTTGGGATTTAGTTCATTTGAATCAGCCCGGTCAGATTAACCCCTCCTTCAATCGTGTTTCGAATCAACCCGGTCAGATTAACCCCTCCTTCAATCGTGTTTCGAATCAGCCCGGTCAGATTAACCCCTCCTTCAATCGTGTTTCGAATCAGCCCGGTCAGATTAACCCCTCCTTCAATCGTGTTTCGAATCAGCCCGGTCAGATTAACCCCTCCTTCAATCGTGTTTCGAATCAGCCCGGTCAGATTAACCCCTCCTTCAATCGTGTTTCGAATCAGCCCGGTCAGATTAACCCCTCCTTCAATCGTGTTTCGAATCAGCCCGGTCAGATTAACCCCTCCTTCAATCGTGTTTCGAATCAGCCCGGTCAGATTAACCCCTCCTTCAATCGTGTTTCGAATCAGCCCGGTCAGATTAACCCCTCCTTCAATCGTGTTTCGAATCAGCCCGGTCAGATTAACCCCTCCTTCAATCGTGTTTCGAATCAGCCCGGTCAGATTAACCCCTCCTTCCATCGTGTTTATCTGTGTATGTTGCATTGGTATCAACTGTGAAACAACTGCATTACTTTAAATAGACTGTTTCATACCTGCTGTCTTTTATCAGTTTCTTCATACAGTCATGAAACATTAGATAAAACAAGAGTCGCTCATGTCTAAGAACTCAAATTGCTTCAAGCGTCTTAGCCATTCTCTTCAGAAACTGCGATAGGCTGAACTAGTAAACCTGACCGCACCACACCACCATAGTCAGAACCACAAAAACATGTAAAAGGCATCCAAACTTCATATTTTAGCGTGAGAATATGCTACCACACAAAAAAAATAATGTGCATAGAGAACCAAAGAAAAATTCAAAGTTAATTCATCGGAACCTACAACATTTCTGAGAATGCTAGGAAGCTTTCTGGGCAAAAGAATTCATTCTGTAGGACTGATATTAAAAGGGAGCTCTACTGATTTTCCGAAAGGTCCACATACATAAATGGTTAATATGTAAACAGAGTCGTTCAGAGTGGTTTGGTGTGAAACGTTCTGTTCTAGATAAACTTACCGAGTCAGAGCTGTTCCCAGTGGTGGTGATAGGAACCAGATGTCCTCCTCTAAAAGCTCCTCACAGAACGTTCCTACATGAAGCTGCCTGATGACTGAGACATAGTTTTATGACAGTTGTTGTGGTCAGGTTTTGGCTTAAAATGTCTGGTTAATCCATTTATTTTATCCAATTCATGATGGAGGGATACAAGCAGGGTGTTGTGAGGCAAGATAGTCCCTAAAGAAAACATATTTTTTCAGATTTCCCACTATTTTCCATCATCAACATTCCATATAAACTCAGAAGACTCGTGTAGGTTCTCTGGTGGTTTTGGATGTTAAATAAAACGTCTATATCTGTGTCGTTTTCATGGCGAATCAAACCACTCTGATTGAGTGAAACCATCTGATTTTCTCAGTATCTAAGGATTATATAAGAAATAGTGCATTGCTACATTTGCATTTGCATGTTTAACTAATCAGTAAAGTAAACCAAAAAGATTTAAATTACTGCAATTGTTATGTTTTACAGTGTACGTTGCTACATATCCCTGCTGTCGGAACCAAACGTCATATCTTCAAAATGAGAACTTTACAGGAGAAGGAAAAACCATAGTGTGAGTCAATGGATCCAGAATTTTTTCCAAGTTATTTTGGGCCACATTTTTGACCCATTCCTTAATTTACATACAATATAAAGAGAAACAAGCATTTTAAAACTGTCAAAAAGTGAAAATCAACAAAAATGGAGATGTGAGGTTTTATTCCGACAGCAGCGATATGCTCTTATTTAACACTGCTGTCGGAACAAAACCTTGTATCTCCAAAATGGTAACTTTACAGGAGAAGGAAAAAACCTGCTTTACTTTTAATGAAAGTCAATGAATCCAGAATTTTTTCGAAGTCATCTTGGGCCGTTTGTTTTGGTCCATTCTTTTTGAAATTCACACACAAAGTAGAGTTCAACAACCATTTTCGAATTATGTCAAAAACTGAAAAACGATGAAAATGGAGATACGAGGTTTTCTTCCAACAGCCGCGCTGTCCAGTCCAATCTTTTGAGTGAGTGTCACAGCTGACCGGGTGATAAAAGAGCTCCAATTAAGTCTTGACCTTGGTATACCAAAAGCTCCAAAAGCTCCAAAAGTAGAACCTTCATTTTTAAGCGTGCTGATGCCGAATCTAACCGACGGTACATTCTTCACACTTCTGGACTTTCCTCTGGACTCTCCATGGAAGTGACAGACAGTTTCAGGAAAACGTTCTCGTCTCGAAAGGAAGCTCTGACAGACCACGTCAGGAGCACAGCTGTCTCAAGAGGCTACGCTGTTTATTTCGATTGTGATAAATTTATCTTTCATTAGTCGCTCTCTTGAGTGCCTCGAGGAAGCCGTATTTGTTTTGGAGTTCGGAGTACATTAGGACTAAGAGGGTCAGCGTGGTCCACCTTTGGCTGGCACTGGACCCGTCTCCCTTGGGTCTCGGAGCCACTTGGCCGGGGAACAAGGCCATGTTTGATAATAAACATCCCGGTTCCTACCCATCGCTGCTGAGGGGTGCTGGAAGCTTTTAGTGCGTCACTGCCAAGATAAACGGAGGTTTAGTTCAGGTTGTCTGAGCAGAAATCGTTCACAGTTCACTTGTAGGCCTCAAAGACTGCAGCTAAATGGGCTCCTTTAGCACTTAACATCTGCTTATGAACGTGCGATGGAAAGCTCCAGGAAGCTGCTGATCCAGGATGACACTGAATAGTTTTCAGTAATACCAAATATCTGAACCTTTAGACCTTTCACATAACAAATTCTCATAACTTTTCAGAGTTATTTACAGTACCACTCAAAAGTTTGGAGAACGACTCATGGAGGTTTATTATGATGTATTATTTTACGCTTTTTTGAACAACAGTTAAGGCATCAAAACTTTTCAAATAAAACGTATGGCGTTACGTAGAGGTGATAATGTGTTAAGCAAATCCAAATTTATTTGAATTCCTCAATAGCCCACCTTTGACTGGATGGAATATTGGTGCTTCTACACTCACTGTCCATTTTATCAACTCCATTGACCATATAGTCTCTCTCTGTAGTTCTACAGTTACAGACTGTAGTCCATCTGTTTCTCTGATACTCTGTTACCCTGTTCTTCAGAGGTCAGGACCCTCACAGTGCAGGTACTATTTGGGTGGTGGGTCATTCTCAGCACTGCAGTAACACTGACATGGTGGTGGTGTGTTAGTGTGTGTTGGGCTGGTGTGAGTGGATCAGACACAGCAGTGTCCA
This sequence comes from Pygocentrus nattereri, assembly GCF_015220715.1. Classification (NCBI taxonomy): domain Eukaryota; kingdom Metazoa; phylum Chordata; class Actinopteri; order Characiformes; family Serrasalmidae; genus Pygocentrus; species Pygocentrus nattereri. The sequence goes on along the minus strand of NC_051236.1, from coordinate 5,312,220 downwards.
CTGTGTCCACTCACTGTCCACTCTATTAGAAACTCCTACCTTGTCGGTCCACCTTGTATATGTAAAGTCAGAGACAACAGCTCATCTGCTGCTGCACAGTTTGTGTTGGTCATCCTCTAGTCCTTCATCAATGGTCACAGGACGCTGCCCACAAGATGCTGTTGGCTGGATATTTTTGGTTGGTGGACTATTCTCAGTGCAGCAGTGACACTGAGGTGCTAAACAATTTCTGAGGAAATTATAAAGAAAAACAAGTGAAAAAAAAGTTTCCAAACTGATTAGAACCTACAGAGTAAATGACACTCCTAACGACCACCTGGAAGAGCTGGTCGACCCCAAAACTGCCCCATCAGATAAACAGCACTGAAAGATTTGATCTCTGAGAGAGAGGAGAACATCAAGCTGCTTCAGATCTGAAAACATCCACAGGTGTTTCTGTCCATCCTTCCACTGTGAGAAGACCACTCAGCGCCGTGGGTCTGAAAGGACGTGTAGCTGTTCAAGAAGAACCTCACTGAGAAAAGGAGACGGACACACCAAACAAAGAAGCTGAACAATGGACTGACCACCCCAGAGTCCAGACCTCAGCACCACTGAATGGGTTTGATTACTTCAGAAAATCATCAACCAGCTTCTCAGGCTGAGCTTTGGAGGTGTGTCTGCAGGTTCTTTGAGGAGCTGAAAGTGTGTGAGAGTGGAAATAGTAAAATCTAAAAAAACTGCTCCATCCACATTATTACACATCTCTCAAACTGTCTTGTCCTGCGAGTTTGTTGTTCTGCTTTTATTGTTGGTTTTATTGTTGGGTTTTGAGTCCCGCTATGCATTGTTGTGTATTTATTGTTGTGTTATTATGTCTTATTCAGTTTTTCACAAGTACTGTGGAATCTAAACAGAGGTATATATATATATATTTATATATATATATACACTATATTTCCAAAAGTATTCGGTCGTCTGGCTTCACACGCAAATGAACTTGAGTGACATCCCATTCTTAATCCATAGGGTTTAATATTTCTGGTTGATGGTATTTACCATCCAGACTATTGTAATACAGAGCCATGCTGTTGAAATACACAATTCTGCACATTTTAATGCACAATTACTGCTTATGTGCTGAATTTAACTCCATCCATCCATCCATTTTCTAAACCGCTTCTCCGTCAGGGTCGCGGGGGGGGTGCTGGAGCCTATCCCAGCAGTCTTCGGTCGGAAGGCAGGATACACCCTGGACAGGTTGCCAGTCCATCACAGGGCAGACAGACAGACACAGACAGTCACTCACACATTCACACCTAGGGGCAATTTAGCATGTCCAATTGGCCTGAGGGAGGAAACCGGAGGAAACCCACGCAGAGAACATGCAGACTCCACACAGAGAGGACCCTGATCACCCGGCTGGGGAATCGAACCCAGGCCCTCCTTGCTGTGAGGCGACAGCGCTAGCCACCACGCCACCCCGCCGTGCCGCCCTGAATTGAACTCATTGGGGAAAAATTAAACATAGAACATGGTCAAAAAAAAGGCAAATAAATAGACACTTCCCCAAAAATGCATTGCAAAATGTCATGTTTAATGTGTTCTCTGTGGAAGATGTGTTAAATTATTGTTTCTTTGAAATATGTCCCTCAATATGTCCCTCAATATGTCCCAAGAAAGAAATGTATAGCTCGGCTAAGGAACTGTAAAACTGCCAGATATGGCACTTTATGCCTACAGTGGAAAAAAAGGGGTTATTCAGGTAAATTGAATGCAGTTTATCGTTTTTTGTTTATAATGTGTGGCTAATATCACTGTTTTTTTCTGTCTATTTTCACACCAGCTGGAGAACTACATCCAGGAGAACATAAAGTCTGAGATGGTGCATTTCAAAGCTAATGCCGTCCACAACCAGACAGCCACTATGCTGGAGATCGGCACCAATCTGCTCACTCAAACTGCCGAGCAAACTAGGAAGCTCAATGTAGTTGAGGCCAAGGTAACCAAGATTAGCATAAATAACCGTTCCAGAGGTTATTTGTTCTGAATCTGCCTGTCGTCTGGATCCCTTCCCGTATTCATTAGTCGCTCCCTTCTTGGGTTGCTCAAGTGTTTAGAAATGATATGCCGATCAGATAAACGCCTGACTCATTAACCTGAGATGTGCTTGGTTAATAAAAACCTCTTCTTTTTCAGTGAAAGTGCTGCAGGTGGAGAGCAGTTATTCAGGTGTAATGC